>NW_015388158.1:228490-233518 GCF_001527695.2 Protobothrops mucrosquamatus
AATAATAATAATAATAATAATAATAATAATAATAATAATAATAATAATAATAATAATAATAATAATAATAATAATAATAATAATTATTATTATTATTATTATTATTATTATTATTATTATTATTATTATTATTATTATTATTATTATTATTATTATTTACAAATAGAAACCTTAATAGTAAACTATGAATGAAATCTTAATAGTAAACTATGAAAGATGAAAACATCTAAACATTTTATCTATGCTTCCTTTTAGTAAGTCCTTTAAAAACTATTATGTTAAAAATGTATGTGCTCCGTATTAGCTTCTTCCACTTTTTTTGAATATAATGGTAGCTAAGCAGTTCTGTACATAGTTTGAATCAACGACCATGCTTCTTAGTAATCTGCTACTGGTTTGTGACAGGTTAATCTGCCACAATTTTAAATTAATTACAAGGTCCAGGTTTTTTTTTCATTCTGGGTAAATTTTGTATCAGTGAAATATGATAAGTTGTATCTGAAATGACCTATTTAATTCAGCCTACAAACCAGTAACAACCTAGAGCCGTCCTTCGCAATTGCAGCTCCTGGCAATATATATAAACTATATTACAACCTTGTAACTTTCATTAAGAGGTTGGCTTTGAAAGCTTCTCTGCATTTCTAAGGGGCTCTTCAGTAGAAATCAATTAATGATTAATGATTAAATGGCAGAGCCTGATGATGATGATAATGATGACGATGATGGGAGTCTGCAACAAAATGTCATAACATCTCTAGCATATTATAAGCTTTAAGGAGATCAAGCATGGCATTTTCTCTCTTGCAAATGAATTTTCGGTTTTCTTCTCCCACTGACGTTCTGTGATGGTATATGGAATGACCTTGGCGGATTGGAGAAAGAGCCACAGCCAGAGGAATAGTCAGATAAGAGGCCTTTAGGCTGTAGCAGGGATGTGGGCATGACAAACTTCTCAGAAGGGACCCTCCCTATTTTTTTAGGCTGTAAAGACGAAGGGGGAGAAATGTACTTTCAGACTTGTAAGATTCTGTTAATGTGACCTTACAATAAAGTAAAATTAGTTCATGGGGGTGTGCTTCCTGTCTGGATTACCTCATAAGGCTGATACGTCTTGCCCCGGAAGTGGAAGTGGAGACTGAGACCAAGGAGGCAGAAAGGGAAAAGGCTGGGGTGGAGGGGAAACTCTTGTTAGCCACCTTCCTGATTTCCCTCTTGAAAGTTGCTGCATTTTATGCCTGCATTCAGGGAAACTGGGGCAGATGATCTTTCTATGGGAGAAATCCATTCTCCTCTATCACTTCTCAAAAAAGAGCTTCTATGGGTAGTTCTCAACTTACGACCCCAGTTAGGACCAGCTTTTCCATTGCTAAGCAAAGCAGTTGTTAAGTGAGTCATGCCCAACTTTACTATCTAGTAAATAGGTGACATGATGGCAGTGTTCCAATATCTGCCACAAAGAAGAGGGAGTCAAGCTATTCTCCAAAGCACCTGAAAGCAGGACAAGAAGCAATGGATGGAAATTAATCAAAGAGAGAAGCAACCTAAAACTAAGGAGAAATTTCCTGACTGTTAGATAAGTGGAATGACTTCCTCCAGAACTTGTGGGTGCTCCAACGTGAGGTTTTTAAGAAGAGATTTGACAGCCATTTTTCCAGAACAGTTGGACTAGAACACCTCCAAGGTCCCTTCCAACTCTTGTTAGTCTGTTATTATAGCATTCGGGCTGTTCAGTTCTGAACTGTTCTTTTGAGAAATGGGGAAAGATCATCCATTTAGATGCTTTTTAAGAAAAAATAAAGCTGCTTTAAGCTCCAGTTTTCCTGGGGATGTAGGTTTGTTCTCTATTTATTTTTATTGCCTCAGTTTTAGCCCCAGTCCTATAAGCCTCTCCACTGGAGGCATAAGCAATTTATTATATCTTCTGGCATAACTCAGCCATCCCTATGGAAATATAAAGTTGGCTCTCGTGACCACTACTACAGCACAATAGTTGGATGAAGCCAGAAGTCTCTCTAAAGTGAGTTTGCTGTCAAAGAGTAAGTAATTATCTATTTTTTTTTAAAAAAAAAATTCTGATACATGGGAGTTCTTATCAGGACAAGCACTTCTACACAAGGATTTCATGACAGTTCAAATCCCATCTCTGAACTTCTGTGTTCTAACAATGTTACAAAGGCAACTAATGTCTCTCCCTCGGCCTCAGAATATTTAAAAAGCCAGAAAACCTGTCATTTTCTTTAAAGCAATGGAGCTCTCTCTGGTTTATAAGTATTCTGTTTTCCCATTTGTAGAAATGTTTATCTCAGTCTGGATTTCAGCAGCTTTAGATATTTCACAGGAAAGGGGGTTTGCAGTTCCACCCTCCTCCCCAAAAGATCTGTTAAGATTTTAATATTTGGTTTTGAATAAATCCAAACTAATGCCACAAAAAGAAGAATATAATATGGAGAACATACACTATACAAACACACACATACGCATACATATGGTATATGTGTATATTATTTTGCATTAGGTTGGAGAGAATTTTTGTTTCTCCAAATCCTATGCAAGCTCAGGACAGCAATTCTTGTTTTCATTGTTGCAAGATTGACAGAGCAAAAGAGGAGTATGGATCATTTTCAAACTGCTTCAGGAGTTTGGGGAATTAAAACATGGCAATACAGAAGTACCCTGAATCCCATGATTTTTACATGGATGTTCTTGCTTTGAAATGATTTCATTTCAAAATAGATTTTGGCTGGTCTATGTTGCAATGCTAAATTTTTGGATCCATCTCTGCATCATTTATATGGTACCAATATTTGAAATTTGGCATTTATTATTTCCATAGTTGCATTTCCATGCAATTACCAGAAATGGGCTGTGGAAAACCCAGTTTTGAGGCATAAGATGTCTAAATTTGAAAAATAGATGATTAGGATACTTTCTAGGGCTGTACAAAGTATTCTAAAAAGAGTAAAAACACATTTCTTTGTAGGATTTGCATGGTTGCATTGCAAGTTATTCTTGCCTATTTGTTCTGTTTTCTTTCCCAGTTTTCTTTCCTTGGTAAAGAAATTGCTTCATACTAAGCTTTTCTGAATGTTTTACATACTTGTGATGCTTTTTATCCTGGTAACTTTGCTTTCCTACACAAACAGTGCTACTTCATTAAGCAACCACACATTGCTTTGCTGTTATAGTATTTAGGTTTGCACTTCCAGAAAAGTGTGAGTATAAGACACTGCTAAATAGATATCTAAAAAGATGCTAAATAGAGAACTAAGAAGAATCTTATTACCCCCTAGGCTTTGATATAACATCAGCACAAAAACAATGCACAAAATCTACTTAAAGTCGCATAATTTTAAATACAAATGAGTATCCATCTGCTAGAAGGAACTTTGGGTGGCAAGTTCCTCAAGTCTCCCTGGAGAGAGTCAAGTAGTATTCTTTCACTCTTTCATTGAAAGATAAGTGAAATAGGGAGGGGATGATTTTTCTGCTCACTGCAGCCATGTGCACTATCTACATCTATTACAGAGAATTTAATCAACCTTGTGGGGAGAAAGCTGGTCATTAGAGATCTGTACTTGGATATCTTACAAATACTCTTCTACTGGTAACTGGAATCAACCCTGGATTTCAGGGAACAGGACAGAACAGAGTAACAGAATGGGAAAGGACCTTGGAGATCTTCTAGGCCAGGGGTAGGCAACCTTGGCTCTTTTATGACTCGTGGACTTCAACTCCCAGAATTCCTGAGCATGGCTGGCTCAGGAATTCTGGGAGTTGAAGTCCACGAGTCATAAAAGAGCCAAGATTGCCTACCCCTGTTCTAGGCCAATACCCTGCTCAAGCAGGTGACCCTACACCATTCCAGACAAGTGGCTTTTCAGTCACTTCTTAAAAGTGATGGGGAAACTTGGTATGTGATGAGCAACTTCATATGTGCTTATCTAGAACAGTAAAATCAATAGAAATCAGGTAGGGATAGTGGTTAAAGTACCAGAAACCAAAAGACTGTGAGTTCTAATGGTGCCTTTGATGCAACCCTAAGAAGCAGGCAGGTATCACAATAACTTGGCTCACCTTAAGGTTTGGACTCCTTGACCTAAAGGGAGGTGTCTCATCTGCTGCTCTGCTTTAGGAAGCAAAATATCTTGGACCAGGGGTAGGCAACCTTGGCTCTTTTATGACTCGTGGACTTCAACTCCCGAATTCCTAGCCAGCATGGCTCAGCTTGGAAACTTCTCCCTTTTCCCTCAGCATGGCTGTTATTTATAATAATAATAATAATAATAATGATAATAATAATAATAATGATAATAATAATAATAATGATAATAATAATAATAATAATAATAATAATAATAATAATAATAATAATAATAATAATAATAATAATAATAATAATAATAATAATAATAATTCGCCATTAGTCAATTGCAAAAGGCGACCTTACTAGGAACTGCTTCCATCCTGCGACGATATCTGTAATAACATCAAACATCCACATCTGCCTATCCCAGGTCCTTGGGAAGGACTCGATAGGTAGACAAAATGCTAAATCCAGTCTGAACATCTGGCTGACTGTGCGATGATCCATAATAATAATAATAATAATAATAATAATAATAATAATAATAATAATAATAATAATAATAATAATAATAATAATAATAATAATAATAATAATAATATTTTTTTGCCTGTAAGCAAAAACTGGTGGGATCATAAAATAGAGAAAGTCATAGAAAATGATAAAATTAAACTGCTCTGGGACTTCAGAATTCAAACAGACAAGCACCTGCAACATAACACCCCAGACTTAACAATTGTCAATAAGAAAGACAAAAAAGTCTGGATAGTGGACGTGGCAGTGCCTGGAGACAGCAGAATAGACGAGAAAGAACTGGAGAAGATAACAAAATACAGAGACCTACAAATAGAAATAGAAAGACTGTGGCAAAAGCAAGCAAAAGTAGTACCAATAGTAATAGGTGCCTTAGGTGCAATTCCAAAACAACTGGAGCACCACTT
>NW_015388158.1:236161-241937 GCF_001527695.2 Protobothrops mucrosquamatus
ATCTAATCAATTTGGGTTTTTTCCCATTTACTGCAGCACACCACCTCTCAGGGCACCACACCCCTTCATTAAGGTAGGCCCTCGACAGTGATTTGGGCCAGGCCTGCGCGAGAGGGAAATCGCGCAAGGCCAGCAGATCTGACCTTGAGTACATCCCCTCAAATTTGATAAGTCCAGCAGCGGGACCGGGGGAGAAAAAACAGTCCTCGTGAAATTAATCCTTGGTAAGTGGTAGGGGTAGGCCTAAATTCGGGCCCAAAGCAGCCAGTTCTTCAAACCCCCAACAGGCAAGTCTGTAGCCGAAAGCAAGCCAGGTTCTCCAGGGCAAACTCCAGGGCCAGCTCTTCGCCCAATAAATAGGCCACGACTGAGTCCACCAGGCCGACAAGTCCAACGGGCCACAAGCCGCGACCACGACCGTCCGTCATACCACCAGGTCCCTGAGCCGGCCTTCAGCAGCCGAGCCTCAACCAGATCACTAGGTCCGCTAAACCACCGAATATCAGACGACTGGGCCGCCAGGTTGCTGGGCCACCAGGCCGCCAGGCCACCAGGCCGCCGGGCCGCCGGCCACATCCTATAGCAGTGAAAGTCTCCAGGCCGCTCGCCCACCCCCAGCCGCCACATCCCCAAGTTACCAAACCACCGGGCTATCGGGCCGCCGGGTTGCCAAGCCGCCGGACCGGACCGCCATCGGGACGCTTGGGCCGCTAGGCCACTGGGCCGCCGGCAGGCTGCCTCAGGGCTGCTAGCTGCCGGGTTGCTGGGTCGGCGAGTCGCCCCAGAGCTGCAGGGCTGCCAGGTCGGAAAATCACCAGGTCGTCATGCCGCCATAAGGTAAGCCACCGGGCTGGGTCGCTGGGTTGCTGGGCTGCTAGAAGGCCGGGAAGGTCGCTGGGTTGCTGGATAAATCGCCGGGCTACTGCTAGGCCACCAGGCTGCTAAAAACGCTCGCCCGTCCACATCTCGCTGCGGGGTCTACCAGGGTCTACCAGGCCGTCAAATCCCCATCCACTCGCCATCCGCTCACAGGGGGAATCCGGAAAAGTTTAGCTCACCAAGTCCACATTTCGGCCGGTTCCACCCTCATTGCGAGGCCCCATTTCCCGCTGCCGGCTCCGCTATCTCACGGAGCCAGCCGCAGTCGATCCGCCATCTTCGGGCATGTGCTTGAGGTGGGAAAAAAATGAAACTTTGATTTTGGGTTTTACTGATTAGATTCTTATAATCTCTTCCTCTCCAATTTCTTGGCTGAGGTAGAGTTTGTGCTCCAGCGACGCTTTCCTCTACTGGAAAACATGGGATAAAGCCCCGTCCCTCTTGTTTTATTGCTTCTTGTCCTCCCTTCAGGCGCTTTGGAAAATAGCTTGACTCCCTCTTCTTTGTGGCAGTCCCTGAGATATTGGAACACTGCTATCATGTCCCCCCTCGTCCTTCTCTTCATTAAACTAGACATACCCAATTCCAGCAACCGTTCCTTATATGTTTTAGCCTCCAGTCAGTCCCCTAATCATCTTTGTTGCTCTTCTCTGTACTCTTTCTAGAGTCTCAACATCTTTTTTTACATCGTGGTGACCAAAACTGGATGCACTATTCCAAGTGTGGCCTTACCAAGGCATTGTAAAGTGGTATTAGTACTTCATGTGAAAGATAAAAAGGACAAGTATAGAAAGTGGAAAGAGGGACACATAACTAAGTCAGAATATCAGCAAATAGCCTGAGCCTGCAAAGATGAAGTGAGAAAAGCTAAGGCTCAAAATAAACTAAAGCTTGCGACCAAAGTCAAAAATAACAAAAAAAAAGCTTCTTTCAGCACGTAAGAAACAAGAAAAAAGTGAAGGAAACGATTGGTCCATTAGTAGGTGAAAGTGGCAAGAAGGTGACAAGTAACAGGGAGAAAGCAGAACTATTTAACTCGTTTTTCGCATCTGTCTTTACACAAAGGGAAAAAACAGACCAACCTATCAAAAATAGTGCCATAAAAAACAAAATAGAAATACAAGTTAAGATAGGCAAGAAAATGGTAAGTGAGCACCTGTCCAGCCTAGACGAGTTCAAATCACCAGGACCAGATGGATTACATCCCAAGGTTCTCAAGGAACTGGCAGATGTGATCTCAGAACCACTGAACAAAGATCCTGGAGCACTGGGGAACTACCAGAGGACTGGAAAAGAGCTGATGTAGTTCCCATCTTCAAAAAAGGGAAAAAAATGGATCCAGGAAATTACAGACCTATCAGCCTGACCTCAATACCTGGGAAGATTCTGGAAAAGATAATCAAACAACGAATCAGCGAACACCTACAGGCAAACAAAGACATTACTAAAAGCCAACACAGGTTTCTCAAAAACAGATCATGCCAGACAAATCTTATTGCATTCTTTGACCAGGTGACAAAATTAGTGGACCAGAGGAATGCTGTGGATATAATTTACTTGGAATTCTGGGAGTTGAAGTCCACAAGTCATAAAAGAACCAAGGTTGCCTACCCCTGTCTTGGACCAAATCTTGCAATATACAAGTCACTAAAAGTAGCCATTTATCTTTGGGATGATCAAAATGAACTGGCACCACTCCTTCTTGCTCCATAGTATTTGTGTTTACTTGCCTGATATTTATGTTCTGAGACATTACGAGCACTCTCTACTGCATATTCTTTTGGTGTGATATTTCTTAGAAAATTCACTGAAGGGCAATCATCCCAAGCCAAATGATATAATTTCACATTAAAATCTTGACTTATTTTGATTGCCAACAGGAAAGAGAATTGAAATCAGTATACAAATAATACATTTTTAAGTTTAAAATGTTTTCATTGAAAAAAAAATAAACATATTTTTCTTTCATACTGAAATTGATGGGAAATACTGAATTCTTTAAAGTATTTTTTTTTAAAAAAATGTTTTTGCTATTAAATGGAAAATTAAATACTTTTTTTCCTTATTTTTAAGAAAAAACAACCTTGTTGATTTTATTGCAGTAATGAGTACTAGCATACTGGAAAATTAAATCATTAAACTTTTCCTTAGCTTTTAGGCCTGAAAAAGTTTCATGTTGCGTTCATCTTCTTGCTTCAAAAATCTGATTTATCTTCTTTCCTCCTCCTCCACTCCCTCCCCCACCCCTCCCCTCCCCCTCCTCCTGTCTTCTAAAACTCAAGCACAGCATTTTTACGTATATTTTACTGCAAATGTTGCAATTATTGAATCAATAAATTATATGAGAATACATAACTTAATTATAATGAGATTACTTCCTTTTTATAACATGTTTCATCCCTGAAAAATTTACTCTCCCTGCCCCAGCAGCATACATTGCTAAGTACTATATGATTAGTGGAATAACTTGCCTCCAGAAGTTGTGAATGCTAAAATACTGAAAGTTTTTAAGAGATTGGGCAACCATTTGTCTGAAATGGTATAGGGTTTCCTGCCTGGGCGGGGTGGGGTTGTACTAGATGACCTCGAAGGTTCCTTCCAACTCTATTATTCTATTCTATTCTAATATATAGTTGAGTATGCAACCAATGACCAGGTATATAAATGTCTGAAAATGGGAAAAAGCCCAAAGGGGAAAAAAATGGAATCTGCAATTTGAGTTTATCACTAATATGGGATTTTGAAACGCTATAGAATTTAATATGATGTTGCATTCAATGTATTAGATAATATGACAATAAAACTAAAGTGACTTATAAATTCCTACCTAACAAGAATAGGCTATTTCACCATCACTTTTCTATATGAGCTTGTTGAGATTTAAGTTCCTCAACTGGCCATTGAGAAATGGTCTTTATTGAGGACCATTTCAAAATTTCTAGACTGGAATTTTCTGCCATGGATTTTGTCATTTAAGCTACTGTAATTGTTGCTGAAGCAGGTTTTAATATGGGACTGATATGATTTTATTTGATGTTTCAGTTGTACTTTTGTGACTTGTATTTATTGTTAAGACCAACTGAAGTTTTAGTGGAAGGAAGGGAAAAAAATCATGCAATAAATAAAATGATTAGGAATTTGTATATAAACATGACTAAGGACTTGCAGGAATTACTTCCATGCATAGCTTTTATATTAACACCTATTTCTGTATTTCTTATTTTTTTAATTTCATAATAATCTTCATTAAAGAAAACAGAGGTTGGATGATAAAAATGAATACATAGAAATGGAGGCACTATACAATACTACTTGCAATAACACTATGTAGTACACAAAATACAATTTGAAGCACTTTTTAATATTACTATATTTTCTTGACTTTTTTTAGATCAGAGAATAATACGCTCTTTAAATATGTTTCAAAATTCAGTGTTCAGATAAAGATGTTTAAAGGAAATGCAGAATAATTCCTTCTTTTTTCCTTTTTTCCTTTGCTTTCTTTGGACACGGGTTATACTGTTGAGCATGTTTCATTTGGAGGTTGTTCAATAACATCAACTAATCAATAAATGAAATGCAATTATATTATCTATTCCACAATCAATCATTTCTAGCATTGAGGGTGTTTATTTAGAATAACTTCTTGACCTTCCTTCCTTCCTTCCTTCCTTCCTTCCTTCCTTCCTTCCTTCCTTCCTTCCTTCCTTCCTTCCTTCCTTCCTTCCTTCCTTCCTTCCCTACTGTATTAAGATGCCAGGAAATAAATTCTCAACCCATTCAATACAATAGATTATATAGAAAATTCAGTCTCCTTCTCTCAGTTCAGCTGCTATCAGAAACTGGAAATAAATAGTTTACACTCAGTAGATGGATGACATGGCCTTAAATCTGTCCCTTATTAACTAAAGAACAGTTCTATAGAGAAGAATAATATAAAATGGAGGCCACTTTTTCCTGTTCATTTTCTAAATGCACCCAAATCTTCTTTATATTAAGATTTTTTTAAAAAAAATATAAACACTTTTCTCTGATATTATTCATATTCTGTGAAATGTTGACTGGTCATTAATCAACCTGAAGTATAATGAATAACATCTCCCCCTAAAACTCTCCTCTGTGAGTTTGGCTCACTTCTACAAAACCTGAGAAAAATACTGAATCCTTTTCGTTTCTTTCTTCATGAATTGTACAAGTTTGTTCAGCAACTGATGTTAGTCTACTGCTAGAGTTTTTGTAATCCCAGGTCATAAATGTACTAGAAGAGATGGAAAAGAAAAAGAGAAAACCCTTTTCTATAATTAAAATCATGTATAAGCCTTGATTCTAAGATTCACATTACACAATGTGGATATGAGATATGATTGCCCTAATGACCTGAGGACAGCAACAAACAACTTTCATTGGCACAAATCAGATGTATATTTGCATAGATTGGCAGTTACCAAAGGACTGAATACAAGTAGTCCTCATTTAGCAGCCACAATTGGGACTGGCAATTCATTCATTAAGTGAAGCAGTCGCTAAGTGACACCGCTCCTGTACTTATGATCTTATTCCAGCTTTTTTTTTGTTTTGCTTTACAGATCTGCGACAGTCAGAAATGCAACAATTTGTTGTAGTTACTTTTTCATCTCCATCATAACTATACATGACTGCTGAACAAGGCAGTGTTTAAGCAAGGACTGCCTGTTTCTGTCATTGCCCTTGAATTGCATATTACTCCTTTTCCTCTTCTCTCTTCCTTTACAATAATACCCTGGTTCTGACACCATCCTGATGATCTCAAGCAACATCACCATTACCTCCCAAATGGAAAAATGTGTTTTATTGTGACTTTACTAATTAGGTTTAAGGTAACTAGGGTTGGAGTGCTTATGAAAGGAAGGATAAGAGA
>NW_015388159.1:0-1369 GCF_001527695.2 Protobothrops mucrosquamatus
CAGATTCTGCATTGGATGAAGGATTTCCATTCCTCAGGGAGTCTGCGAGATGTTGGATATCCTTCCTTCAGAAAGTGTTCTGGCTTGCAAGCCACATCCACTGACAAATGCAGATTACATTTGCCCTTTTGTGAAGTGCTCTTTTTCTGAATTTGGTTTGGATGGATGAAACTGAATCTTGGGCATATTTATTGGGGGGGACCCACTCTGAAATGAGGAAACCAGATTGTCCAGAGGGTGCAACAGTCTCAACTTTGTGTTAGGATCCTCCTGTGGCTGACTGAATGGAAGTTCCTCTGGAACGAATACCATGGAAGACATTTTAGAAGACTGGTTCAATTGCTTTTTGAATTTTGCTGATGTTTGTGATGTGGCTGTAGGCTGCCTCACCAATTGAACTGGAGTATTCTATACAGGTTCTGTGGTATGAATAGCATAGATCACTGGTCAGCAACCCGCGGCTGCAGAGCCGCATGCGGCTCTTTCAGCCGTCTCCTGCGGCTCCCTGTCCTCAGCCACTATGTGCAGTCCGGGGAAAAAAAGTAGGACTAAAAAAGTTCAACCAATCAATTCAAACTTCTCACGAAGTTTGAATTGATTGGTTGAACTTCTTTTGTTTGTGGGACTGCCCACAAACCTCTTTCCTTCTTTGGACTGCACGTGGTGGCAGCGGAGGAAGAACCAGAAGGATTGCTGGAAAGGCGGCAGAACCTGGGTAAGAAGCCAGTCTCAGGATGCCTCTTCCCTACTCGGTGGGTCTCCCCTCGCCCTGCTCTGCTGCCGCCTCTGCCTCTGTTAGTTGGAGGGGGGTCGCCGGGGGTCTCGGTAGCTTTCCCACTCCGCCCGCACCTTTCGGCCATCTCGCAGGTTGAGAGATTCCCCCGCGGCGCCTGCCCAGCCCTTTCCCCATCTGCTGCGTGGCGCCTCTTGGCTGTCCTCCCGCTGCCGCTGCTGCCGTGACACACTCCGCCACCCGGCTCCACCTTGGCCCGAGCGGCTGCGCCCCTTCACCGTCCTCCCGCTGCCGCCTGGCTCTCCGCCCACCGGCCCCACCTCGGCCCTATCAGTGGCACCTTCCTCGGCCCGGGCAGCCGCGCCCATTCCCCGTCCTCTTGCTGCCGCTGCCGCCAAGCTCTCCGCCGCCCGGCCCCACCTCGGCCCGGGCAGCCGCGGCCCTTCGCCGTTCTCCCGCTGCCGCCATGGGGCTGTCAAAAAATATAATATATTTAAAATAATCCATTTCTGGATTAAATTTCTATAAATTCTAAACCTGTTTTAAGCCTTATAAATTTACAGTTACCATAGTTAACTTTAACCTTAAATAAACACATTATCACTTCAGGTATCTTTTCCAGATATATTCTAGTGC
>NW_015388159.1:5176-6442 GCF_001527695.2 Protobothrops mucrosquamatus
TCTGAATTTGGTTTGGATGGATGAAACTGAATCTTGGGCATATTTATTGGGGGGACCCACTCTGAAATGAGGAAACCAGATTGTCCAGAGGGTGCAACAGTCTCTGATGTATTTGTCTCACACCTTGTGTTAGGATCCTCCTGTGGCTGACTGAATGGAAGTTCCTCTGGAACGAATACCATGGAAGACATTTCAGAAGACTGGTTCAATTGCTTTTTGAACTTTGCTGATGTTTGTGATGCGGCTGTAGGCTGCCTCACCAATTGAACTGGAGTATTCTATACAGGTTCTGTGGTCTGGATAGCATAGATCACGGGTCAGCAACCCGCGTCTCCAGAGCCGCATGCGGCTCTTTCAGCCGTCTCCTGCGGCTCCCTGTCCTCAGCCACCATGTGCAGTCCGGAAAAAAAAAGTAGGACTAAAAAAGTTCAACCAATCAATTCAAACTTCTCACGAAGTTTGAATTGATTGGTTGAACTTCTTTTGTTTGTGGGACTGCCCACAAACCTCTTTCCTTCTTTGGACTGCACGTGGTGGTAGCGGAGGAAGAGCCAGAAGGATTGCTGGAAAGGCGGCAGAACCTGGGTAAGTAGCCAGTCTTAGGATGCCTCTTCCCTGCCCGGTGGGTCTCCCCTTGCCCTGCTCTGCTGCTGCCTCTGCCTCTGTTAGTTGGAGGGGGGTCGCCGGGGGTCTCGGTAGCTTCCCCACTCCGCCCGCACCTTTTGGCCATCTCACAGGTTGAGAGATTCCCCCACGGCGCCTGCCCAGCCCTTTCCCCACCTGCTGCGTGGCGCCTCTTGGCTGTCCTCCCGCTGCTGCTGCTGCTGTGAGACACTCCGCTACCCGGCCCCACCTTGGCCCGGGCAGCTAGGCCCCTTCACCGTCCTCCCGCTGCCGCCTGGCTCTCCGCCGCCCGGCCCCACCTCGGCCCCATCGGTGGCACCTTCCTTGGCCCGGGCAGCCGCGCCCATTCCCCGTCCTCCTGCTACCGCTGCCGCCAAGCTCTCTGCCGCCCGGCCCCACCTCGGCCCGGGCAGCCGCGGCCGTTCGCCGTCCTCCCGCTGCCCCCATGGGGCTGTCAAAAAATATAATATATTTAAAATAATCCATTTCTGGATTAAATTTCTATAAATTCTAAACCTGTTTTAAGCCTTATAAATTTACAGTTACCATAGTTAACTTTAACCTTAAATAAACACATTATCACTTCAGGTATCTTTTCCAGATATATTCTAGTGCTGATCTCTTAAGTCCTTAATTTTATCA
>NW_015388159.1:9792-19157 GCF_001527695.2 Protobothrops mucrosquamatus
CTAAACCTGTTTTAAGCCTTATAAATTTACAGTTACCATAGTTAACTTTAACCTTAAATAAACACATTATCACTTCAGGTATCTTTTCCAGATATATTCTAGTGCTGATCTCTTAAGTCCTTAATTTTATCACAAGTCTTGTTTATAGCTGGACCTGGTCTCATTTCAAATATCCCTCCTTGGCCTATGGGTTATCCCATAGTTGCTGAATCCTCTGGATCTAGGTCTGTAAAAAAATCTAACTCAATTTGGATTAGATATTTTTGGAAAATAAATAACAAACAAACTGGCTGTTTTTTTCAGAATCTTATCTTTATCTTTGGGCATAGTTTTTGTAATTATATAAATCTTCAGAGAGATGGAAAATGGGATAATTTGCAGGCTCAGGTACCTTGGGTACCTCTGCTATCAGAGGTGCAGCTTCACTTGGAGCTGTAGGCTTGAGGCTTGTGTTTGGCCTGTAATGGTGTTGAGTAGCATCTCAGGCTTGCTTCTTGAATGTTGACTTTTCCATTGTGGTGAGCATTGCTGCTTGGCCTGAGTGCTGATACGTTTACTTCTAACAGGGCTTTTTGCATTTCCAGGGATGCCTCTTGCTGCATTCTTTCAGATTCTTTCTGTACTTTTTCAGTCTCTAACTAAGGTCTCTCTTTTTTCATTTCTATTTCTTGTTCAGCAAAAGCTGCTAATGCCTTTACTGCTTCATCCTTTGCGCTGGCTACAGCAAACGCATTATTTGCTGATGACCATTTGGAAGAATTAGAGACTTGAGACCTTGTCTTGTATGAAGATGCCCGGCTCTGTGACATGGTGTCTTCTGGAGATGCTCGACCAAGTAGAGACTGTTCGTCTGATTCAGTAGTAGATAGTACTAAGGACCTTGGTTGTCAAAGTTCCTCCTTCCATTTATGAATCAACATTCACTGTGCTGGCTGGATCTTATGGACTGGAAGTTCCAAAGGAGTTATCTGCGCCACTAAGCCTTCCTGTTGAAGAGAAGATAGAGACCCCAGTAGTTGTTCTACATATTTTTTTAATAAAAAAATCAGAAATTTAAGGTTCAATATCCCCATTTTCTATCTTTAGCAATGGCAGTTCAAACATTAATTCACAAGCTGATAGCCCTATATCAGCTCTTGGTTTGGTTCTGATCCTGAATAAGGTCAAGGGCAGTACTTTGGTCTATGGTATTTTGGTTTCCAATATCGATTTCTTTAATTGATTTTTCAAAGTTTGATTAGTTCTTTCCAATTTTCTACAACTCTGGGGGCACCATGGTGTATAATGTTCCCACCTAATCCCCAAATAATCCAATATTATTTGTAATACCTTTCCAGTGAAAAAGGTTCTGTTCTATCACTGCCAAATGCTTCCACAATACATATCTTGGAAGCAATTGTTCAAAAATAACTTTGGCCACTGCATTAGTTGTGGCAGAGGTGGTAGGAACTGCTTCTACGCACCCAGTCAAATGGTCTACCAAAACTAGTAAATATTTCAATCTCCCTACCTTAGGCATTTCAGAAAAATCTATCTGCACATACTGAAAGGGTTTAATAGCTCTTTTGCGAGCCATAATCCTCTGGTGCTTGTTAACTTTTTTACATATCAAACAACCCTCCTTGGCCTATGGGTTATCCCATAAATTCCAGGGGTAGCATAGGATTTCAAATAAGTTTTTTCGAATGCTTTAATTCTCCAATGACTCCCCTCATGTAGTTTTTGGATCACCATTATTGCACTCTTGTGATAACCAAGCCCTCCCAACTGGTTATTTCCATTATTTAGCCTGTCTATCATAACTAGATCCTGGTTCTTGAATTCTTTCTCATTCTCTCTAGTTGAAGATCTGTTCTTCTTTGGGACTGTATTAATGTACAAAGATTTTCCTCTCTTGCTGCCCTCTTAGCTTCCTCATCAGCCAAGCAATTTCCCCTGATTTCAGGTGGCAGCCCCATCTGGTGTCTTTTTACATGTATGACAGCCAGTCTAAGGGTTTAACCTTTTCAATAACATCCTCTACTAGTTTTTCATGGATAGGTGCCTTTCCCCTGCTGGTTATCAATCTCTTCTCTTTCCATATAGTCCCAAAGGTATGTACCAGGCCAAAGCAGTATTTAGAGTCTATACATATGTTTACAGTCTGTCCTTTATAGAGTTCTAATGCTCTTTTTAATGCCCATAACTCACACACTTGTGCTGACCAATTTGAAGGCAAACTCCCATTCTTTTTTTTTTCACTCCCTCGATGACTGCATATCCACTATACCTTTTTCCTTCACTCACACGATGAACTATATATAGGTCATTCTACTTTGTCATCCATTTTGAAGCTCAGTTTGATAGTGTTTGCTTAAATAGAGTTCTTCCACAGCTTCTCTTGTGGGAGATTGAGTTGTTACTTTGGTGTTCAGCACCTGATTGGCTTAGTAGACTTATTTTTTTAAAAAAACATATTTTATTGGTTTTTTGTTTCTTAGAACAAAGTGCTTTAGACACATCGTGGTGCTAGGGTAATCAAACATCCAAAAATAAAACCATATACTGTATGAATAACTCGAATCAATACATTATTTAAATTTATATATGAGTTGTTGTTGTTAATTGCGAAAAATTTATATATGAGTAGTATCCTATAAAATGATTTTATTTGGGTCTTCAGTAAGTTTCCAATTCATCCTTTTAGCCGCCCCCCTTTTCTGATACTGTTCTTGGGAAAGGTCCTTAGGAATATATTTCCAATCAGGATGAAAAGATGCTAAACTACTCTCTATTTTCAAAGTGGACTATTTACTTGGGATAGCTGAGATTATTGTATAGGATGATGAAATTATCCTCACTATCAACTAAAACTTCTTTACACTTTTATTCTTGCCACATTCCTCTTTTATGTCACTATTACACAACATTCATTCTACAAATGCATGGATATCCATTTTGTTGGAAGATGTTATATGATGTTTCTTTTTTTATATATTCAGGGTTGCTATATTGTATTTGTGCTTGTTTAAATAGAATTCTTCCACAGCTTCTCTTGTGGGAGACTGAGTTGTTACTTTGGTGATCGAACACCTGATTAGCTTAGTAGACTTATGATAGGCCTGTTTTTCTAATTTGCCAGCACTGCCTCTGCTGATGAGGATATGCAGGAAAGGCAATGTGTTGCTGTTTTCTTTTTCCATAATGAACTTTATTCCTTTTAAGATATTGTTGATTGTTTTGTGTGTGTTCTCTTGTTGCTCCTTTTTTATTATGATAGAGGTGTCATTGATGAACTGAATCCATATTTGGTTGCATACAAGGGAATGCTATAGATTCCAGATGTTGCATTATGGGCTCTGCTATTAGCAGAGATAAGCAGTTAATACAATTGAAATGTCTTGTTACAAAACCAGAAGCAACAAATACTCCACCCAACAGATATCCCCAGTCAACAGTGACATGAGTTTCACAGGAGGAAAAAAAAGTTTTTAATGCTTTCTCTATCTTCAATCATCTTCTATTTCCAAATGGTAAAAATTAGAAATATGCTTTTTTTCTTCTTTCCATATTACTTGTGCTGTTTCTAAAGCATCCTGTTGTCTGCCCTGTTATTTTGTGGATTTTGTGGCCTGTGATATCTGACAGCCTTTTAAGGTCACTTTTCTTCTTTTAAGTAATGTTTACTTAATTACTGTTTATGTTTAAATATAGGTAGTCCTCAAGATACACTAGGTCATTTAACATCAATTCAAAGTTACAAAGGCTCCACTACCAAAAGTCACATACCACCCTGTTTCAAAGCTACAAATTCTGCAGAGCCCATCCTGTCATTCACTCTTATGACCATCCATGGACATGATGCAGCACGCTTACCTACGTACTTCCTCTCCTCATCCTGCTCTGCTAGGTTTCCGAAGGTGCTGGTCTGCTTTGCCCTGCACTATATTCCATGGAATCCTCCTCCACATTTAAGCTGCTTTGCCCAGAACTCCCGTAGATCAGATTTCAAAATGCATGCTGGGGGAAAAAAGGGCTGCTGGTAACAGGGGTGGCTGGACTGGAAAAAAAGACACCATTCTTTTCCCATAGGACCCAGCAAGACAGGCCTGTTCTTCCCTTCTCCCACCTCCTGAGCTCTGCAGATCTTCACAACTTGAGTGAGTGATTGTGACAGGCAGAGGAGGCTGAATTGCTATTCAGGAGTGAAAAGAGAACATGGGAGTAGAAAGAGGCCTTGGGAAGTTGAAAGCTTGTTTAATAAATGCATCGGAGAGAGCAGGGATAGGGAGAGTCATTAATGCCATGGCTCATTCATTCATTCATTCATTCATTTATTTATTTATTTATTTATTTATTTATCTATTTATTTATTTATTTATTTATTTATCAAACTTCTTTTTTTTTTTTAAACAAAATTTTATTAAGTTTATATAAATGAGGAAAAATAGGAACAATACAGGTATGGTAAAGGGAGGGGTGGAAGGAATGGGGAAGGGAATAAGGAATTAGGGTAAAATAAGGATAGGTACAATCACATATTTCAACAAACAAGCTACCGTCCGGATCATAATAATGAGTAAATATCATATTCAACCATTTTTAGCAAAGCTTAGACTGTAACATATTAAAAACAATTAATAAACAAATACGTTGATCTATTAAGTAAACACTACTAATAAAATCTCAAAAAAATCCTAACAATAAAAAGTAACAAATGAAAATCAGTAAATCAGGAAAAATAATCATATCATCAAAATGTTAGTTAGAACTCGATTAAAAATCAGTCATCTATTCTAAAATATTGAATCCTTCAAGTTCTAATGTGTCTCTAACCATTGATAAAAAATTTCCCAAGTTCTAAAATAAATTGAGTCATCTTTTTCTTTCATTTCTAGTGTTAGTCTCTCCATTTCTGCACACTCTAAAATTTTAGTAATTATAGTCTGTTCAGATGGTAAATTCTCATTTTTCCAAAACTGGGCAAATACTATCCTTGCAGCAGTTAAAACATGCAATATCAAATAGTCATTCTCTTTACCATAATTAGGTCTTAATATTCCTAACAAAAACAATTCCGGTTTAAATTCTATCTGTAGTTTCATCATCTTTTTCAACCATCTATGGATCTTAGACCAATATTTCTTAGCGATAGGGCATATCCACCAGGCATGGTAATAAGTGCCTGGCTGTTGTTTACATTTCCAGCAGATATCCGAAACATTTTTAAACATTTTCGCTAAGCAAACTAGTGTCATATGCCATCTATAAAACATCTTATATAACTTTTCTTTATATGCTACCGCTTTTGTAAGCTTAATATCCCAAAGTTTTTGCCAGTCTTCCAAATCTATAGAATGTCCAAAGTTCTTTGCCCATAATATCATTGTTTCTTTCACTTGTGCTTCTTCCATCTTCCAGTTTAAAAGAAATTTATAGAGTTTTTAAATCAAATTCTCATCTGTTTTTAACAAAATTTTATCTAATGGGGTCTGTTCTTTGTAAAAACCTGTCGATTTTATATCTTTTTTGTATCTTGTTTGAATTTGCAAGTAGGACCACCATGTCAAGTCAATACCTTGTAGTTGTAAAGTTTGCCTGTCCTTAAGTTTTCCCTCTTTGTCTAAAATGTCTTTATAACTAACCAGTTTGTCATAGTTAATCAGATTTGGATAAGCAAATGCTTCCATTGTTGAAAGCCACTCAGGTATTTTTGTATATATTTTATGTTTAATTTTCTCCCATTCTGAAAGTAGTACGTTTCTTATCGCGTGATTTTGAAAGTACTTATGTGCTTTAGATTTCTCGTACCATATAAAAGCATGCCAACCTAACTGAAGGTCGTGTCCCAGTAAAAAAAAAAAAAGAGAAAGTTCCATCAGTCAATACACAAAACTAATGATCCCAAAAGTTCTAAGAAAGAGCAGTTAAGGTGGCTTTTCCCAATTAGAATAATAATAGGTCTTTCTTCTTCTCTATAATGAGACAAGCTGGTTCCTTCAATGTAGCTTCAATTCAAAGGATTTTCAAAAGCTTTTAAAACGCTGAAACCACCGCTTTTTGGGAGGGGGGAGAAGCAAAAAATCCCCTCCTCCTCCTCCCCTTAGGCTTCCAGATTATCTTTAAAGGCAGGTAATTTTCTTAAAGGTCCACTTTGCATCAAAAACTAATGTCATCTCACCCGGATCAGTTGCTTGTTTCCTTAAACAGCTGACTCCTGTCTCCGATGATCTGTTGAAGATGGCGGCAGACGCAAAGCTCTCCGCCTTTCTCTCGCCAGTTCCAGAGGCTATTTTGAGTTTGGGGAGCTGGCTACTGCCAGCTCCCTTTCCTCAAAGAATTCACCTTTCGGTGGCCACCCCTCCAGGGTGGCATTCAGCCCTAATGGGCCCACCAGCGACAGAAATTCGGATCCTGGGCACGGAGAGTTTGTGTCCCAGGGTCTAGGACCAACGACGTCATCCAGAAACTTTTCTATATATCAAACGTCTTAATCACCCATCTCACTTATGACCAAGGAAGTCCTTTATTGTACTCCCATCCCACAACAAATAGCCCTACAACAGCTGGTAATGTTCCATCCCAAACTTTCCCAAAGGCAGTCACCCACAGTCAGGGCAACCCAGTCCCACAAGCTAGATCTAATAGTCACCAGGCAAAGAGGAAATCCGTAGTCCAAAACCAAAGTTCAAAGTCCACAAGGTAGTCCACAAACAAAGTTCAGAGTCCGCAGGGTAGAAACAAGATCTGAAGTAAAAAAAAAGTAGAGTTTACAAAGGCTGGGAAGTATGTGCTGAAGCAAATAATTGTTCCTGATGAAGGCACTTTGATTAAATCAACCCAAGCAAGGTGTTCCTTGTGAGGCGAGATGGGCAGCCTCCTTGCCAGCACCCTCACAGACCTCCTCTGAGTTTCTCTCTGTTCCATTCTCTATGCCCTTGGATTGGATGAGGGAGGCAACTGTTCCACATCAGAGGGGACCTGTTGCCTCATCACCACTGCCTCTCTGCAGCCAATCCTCACTTGTGTTTGTGAAGACAAACAGTTCCTCATCCAGCTGGCCACTCCCTCCTATGCCAGCATCCCCTCAGC
Source organism: Protobothrops mucrosquamatus (assembly GCF_001527695.2). Lineage (NCBI taxonomy): Eukaryota > Metazoa > Chordata > Lepidosauria > Squamata > Viperidae > Protobothrops > Protobothrops mucrosquamatus. The sequence goes on from NW_015388159.1 coordinate 16,864, forward strand.
CCGTGGGACAGCATCCCCTCAGCCCCTGGACTCTCCAGAGCAGACATGGCATCTCCTTGGATGGTCCTGGTTCCAACTCTTTCTCTTCCTCTGAACCTGGATCTGATGGGGCCATGATAGAAGGCTTTGAACAGTATATAACTTACTACAATAAAACATTAAAACTGAATAATTTAAGATTAAAAATATAAAATATAAAACAACATTATAAAATTGCAAGAGATGGAGATATCCAAGATGGGAAGACTAAAAATTGTTAATACAGAGGGAAGGGGGGTGTTGTCATTGAACCAACAGCTTCATGACTGTGTGAGCCCTGTGTCCTCCGGCAGGGATACACTGCCCAATTTTGACCCCTTTCTGGAAGGCCAAGAGATTAGGGGCTTTCCTCACCTTTGAAGGCAAGTTGTTCCACAAAGCAGGGGTACCTGCTTTGACCCCTCATTGGAATTCTTTGACTGATGGGATCTGTAGCATGTCTTTGCTGCCTGAATGAGTGGGACAGGCTGATGAGATGGGGCAAAACTGATTCTTTAAATCACCTTGCTTTATGCCATATAGGGCTTTATATGTAATCATCAAAGCCTTGAATTACACACAGAAACAAACCGGCATCACGAAGCAGAGATGTTACATGTGCCCTTTTGGGGGAATCTAGCGTAGCTTGCATAGCCACATTCTGCACCAGTTGAAGCTTCCAGATATTTAACTTGCCACAGCTATCTCACCACAGAACAACTCACAAGAGTTACATTAATATCAAATAAATGGTGGAATAGAATCATTAAAGAAAGAATGCAAAAGGAAGGATAGAATGAAATGTGAATGGCAAAAATTAAAATATTTTTTGTTAATTTAACAATTCTATTTAATTATTTAAAATAGTCTCATGGCGAGTTGGCCATGGAAAGTTGGCCATGGCACGTTGACTGCAGCAAATTGGCTGTGGCATGTTGTCCCATTCCCAAACAATAGGTTCTTTTCCTCTTATTCAGTTTGCTTTAGTTTTCCTGTTATTCAGTTCATTTAGTTGTGTCTTTCCTGTTTTTCAATTCATGTTGTTTTACCTTTAAACCAGCTATTTCCTCTTGCAGCTACTATAGTTTCTCTTACAGCTAATTCTTCTTCAATTAATTCCTCTTACAATTTTACATTTTGAAGACCTTTCATTTACTCCTATCAGTCCCCCCTTCTATTTCTTGTTACTCTGAAGGGTCTTCATTATCCTGCCTGGAAAATCTTGTAACCATTAAATGTATAATTTCTTCTTTTCCTAAGGCTTTACTAAAAGCTTTTCCTACAGCTTTGGTTAGAGCAGATGCACAGAGAGGAATACATTGCAGATATGCACAACACATAAGGCCTATAACCAGTAAAAATATCAGGCCAAGAAACATTTGTCTTAACCATCCAAAGTTGGGAGGCCAATTAGTTACCAACTCCAATCACCCTGCATATTTTCATATTTTTGTTCAAGAGCCTTAGCCACTTTCCTGATTCCTTTTGCAGTATCCATTCTCACTTCATGATTGTCATCTATCTGCAAATAACAGTGGGTAAAATTAAATTTTCCACATACTCCTCCTTCAGAAACTAGTATGTAATCTATTTGGATTACAGCTTCCCTGATTTGTCCTACCTCAGTAGTTAGCCGTTCTAAAGCTGTAACCATCTGATTGGCTATTACTTCTACCATGGCTTGTAACCTTATTATGCCATTGGTCAAAGTATATTGCTCTTGATAGCCTGCTATAGTCCACCAATTTCAAGTTACTGGTTGTAATTCCTTTATTCTATTTGTGGACCATACTCCCTTCCAACTCTCTTCTGGACTTCTAATTATATCCCTTTTCCCCTCTATTTCTTATATGAGGAGATTTGTATTTCATTATACTTTCTATTTTCTAGTAAAAAAAAATCAAGGACTGCTACCTCTGGATAGCAGATTCCAGCCCAATTTGGGGGCAATGCTCAGTACACTCTTGACTTCTGTCCTCACTATATGTTACTCTGTGTGCAGCTTGACATGCAGCTAAATCCACCTATCTTCCAATAAAATAGACCCTGTGTGTAGATCTTGATGCTTTATTAAAAGAGGATGGGTGAAACTGGGAAAAATAGAAATACATACAGTAAGAACCCAAATACAAAATAAGCAATATTGAATTGCTGGTGAACATAACAATTAACAAATACAGATAAATCTAAATCTCACCAGCAATGCTGTGTGTATGGGATGTGAATTTAGTCCTGAGATGAACATGTGCCACAGATTAGGTTGGATTCTTCCTGGT
>NW_015388159.1:20133-23892 GCF_001527695.2 Protobothrops mucrosquamatus
CCTCCTGCTGTCGCTGCCGCCGAGCTCTCCGCCGACCGGCCCCATCTCGGCCCGGGCAGCCGCGGCCCTTCGCTGTCCTCCTGCTGCCGCCATGGGGCTTTCGGCCACCCGGCCCCACGTCAGCCCAGGCAGCCGCACCCCTTTGCCATCCTCTCGCCGCCACTGGCGGGAGTACCGAAGGTCCAGAGGGTTCCCTCCTGCTGCAGAGCCACAGTGCCCGGGCTGACAGGCAAGGGTGTGTGGGGGTATTCGGGGCCTAAAAAGTCCTCCAGGACACACTCGGGGCCGGCCCTCTTTCCCTGGCCACAGGAGAAAGGGTGGCGCAGGGTCTCCAATCGGATGGGTGAAACCCCGAAACCTTTTGTGTTTGTTTGCAGATTTGTTTGTTTGCAACTCTGGACAGAGTTGAAAATGCACTTTCCCAGCAGGTATTAAATTGGTCTGGATCAGCATTTCTCAACTGCAGCAAAATTCGGCCCGGAGAGGGGGAGCTGGACGGGGGCAGGGCCGGTGCATGTGTTGCCTTAGGCTCCACTCTTTATTCAAGCTGTTACGGGTGCGCGCGCATGCGTGCATTTTGCGGCTCCTAGTTTTTTCTTTTGTGCGGGAAACGGGTCCAAGTGTCTCTTTCACCGTTTCAGGTTGCCGACCCCTGGCATAGATAAACTCTGGAGAATGCGGCAAAGAGCAGGCTATAGCTTTTTATTTATTGTTAGTTAGGCATTGCCTCTGTTATCTGAAGAGAAGAAGGGTGACCCAGTTCTATCATTTCTAAAAGAAGTTTGTCCTCAATAGACATTGCCACCTGATTGTCATCTTTTTTCTTTTGGAAGACTGTGTGCACCCTAATGGACTTGATCACACAGGCAAGATTATCCTAAAGGAGCCTATGAAGGGACAAGGTAAATGGGTAGTGTATGGTGATTCCTTTAAGAAGAATTGGTTGTGGCATGGCTGAAAAATAGAGGGGTGTCTATTCTCTAATGTGCTTGTAAGCATGCTGTTAATGGAGGTTGGTTTGTGCATGCTGCCTAGATAAACACCTCCTATAATGACCCACCCTAGGTTTAATTTCTGAGCATGTGGAGCATTGTGGGTCTCATTGATCTGAGCTCTTGATTTGTGGACTCTAAGATATCTCTCCCTAGGAGCAAGACTATCTGAGCCTGAGGATCAAGCTCTGGTATCAGATGTACCATGTGGTTCAAATGTGGTTGATGAATTGCAGTGTCTGTTGTAGGGATTTCAGATCTATGTCAAGGATCTGGTTGTATTAGATAAGTCAGGCATGTTTTTCCATCTACCAACTCAACTTGGTAACCAGATGCCTTTCTCCCCACTGTCTCCACAATTCCTGCATAAGTTTTTAAGGAATAGGGAGTACTGGGGCCTTTAATGCCAAAGATATATAAAAAAAGTTGAGCTGGCTAGAGACCTGTTACTTTGGTCATCTAGAATAGCAAAAAGCATAATGGCTTTGTCTTCTTGACCTGCTGAGTAGTCTCTGACTAAACAGATTTTGGATCAAGACCTACCGCCTATAGTCCCTTTGCAGACTTCTGTGCATTTGGAATTGATTTCTGTTATGGTTGTAGCAGTGTGTTCTTCCTCCCTGCCATACTCATTGGCATTGTAAGTGTGCTGTAAAGTCCATGGATCTGGTCCTGAGTGTAAAGCTATGTTGTGGCTTGTGCTGCCACGTTCTTTGCATTTTAGACTGACCTTGCAGTCCTCGGCAAAGAGAGGGACTGATGAGCAGCACTTGTAGCAAATGTTGTTTGCTTTCAGGAAAGCTTTGTGATCTTCCATGGACTTCTCCCTGAAGGCTCTGCATTTTAGAAGAGGATGGGGTTTCTGGTGTAGAGGACACTGCTTACCAGGATCTCTGATCCCCATTTCTATGTGATAGGAGCTGGCAGACCTGTAAAGGGAATCTGGAGGAGTCATATTAATTTTGTGGACTGCTACTGGAGGCTTCTGATGATTATGTTCTGAAGGAGCAGCACATGACAATGTGAAGTCAAAGCTAGGATCATTTCTTATTTTAGCTTGTTGGCAAACAAAGTCCACAAAAACAGAGAAAGGGGGAAATGGAACATTGTACTTTCCTTTGTATTTGGAGCCATGTGTGATCCACTGCTCTTGTAAGATACGGTAACTTTTGTACAATAGGGTTGACACACCTGGTTTTGTCGAGGAATGCAAGTCCTTGTAAGTCCTTCCGACTTAGCTACTTGAAGTTCCATCAGTAAATCATGACGTTCCCTAAGTTTCCACTGCTTCTGCTGAGCCATAATACTCATCAGATCTATCCCAGATCACTTTAAGGTAATTTATGTTTATTGTCTTGATTCGTTTTGCATGCCCAGCAAATTCAACTCCAAGCCATTTAACTATTAAGTCCATCTTAATACAAATTAATATATATCTAAGCCTCTGATAGCATTTTGGAAAGAAGATCACCAAGCCCTATAATTTTCAGGACAATCATTAAACTTTTCAAGTCTTTGTGTGACTAACTCACGTCGTGCAAGGAACTTGGCAAAGTCTGTGGTGGCTTGATTAGCCGACTGTGCATTGCTGTGGTGAAAGAGTTTTGTGTAATCATATCTTTTAGGAATCTCTGGTTTCAGCTGGTCTTTTCTATGCTACTCTGGCATGAAGGCTGATCCTGTAGGATAATTTGCAGGCTCAGGTACCTTGGGTACCTCTGCTATCAGAGGTGCAGCTTCACTTGGAGCTGTAGGCTTGAGCCTTGTATTTGGCCTGTAATGGTGTTGAGTAGCATCTCAGGCTTGCTTCTTGAATGTTGTCTTTTCCATTGTGGTGAGCATTGCTGCTTGGCCTGGAGTGCTGATAGATGTACTCTGAAGTGCATTGCAGAGGATTTTGGGGTTCGCCTTCTGGCCCAAGCACATTGCTGCATTTACTGCATTCATTGTCAGTATATATAACTCTTTCTGGGGCTTTGACTTTGTCTGTAGCAACTGCTACTTCCTTCTCTATGGCAAGCTGTTCTACGTTTACTTCTAACAGGGCTTTCTGCATTTCCAGGGATGCCTCTTGCTGCATTCTTTCAGATTCTTTCTGTACTTTTTCAGTCTCTAACTAAGGTCTCTCTTTTTTCATTTCTATTTCTGGTTCAGCAAAAGCTGCTAATGCCTTTACTGATTCATCCTTTGCGCTGGCTACAGCAAATGCATTATTTGCTGATGACCATTTGGAAGAATTAGAGACTTGAGACCTTGTCTTGTATGAAGATGCCCGGTTCTGTGACATGGTGTCTTCTGGAGATGCTCGACCAAGTAGAGACTGTTATGTAGCCATATGCATTTGCAGACTCTCAGGTCTCTGTATAGTCATTATCCTGGATCCTACTTGTTTCACTGTTCTGTCCTTACTACAGATTACTCTGTGTGCAGCTTGACATGCAACTAACCCCACCTATCCTCCAATAAAATAGACTGTGTGCGTAGATCTGGATTCTTTATTAAAAGACCAAGATGGGTGAAACTGGGAAAAATGGAAATACATACAATAAGAACCCAAATACAAAATAAACAGTATTGAATTTCTGGTGAACATAACAATTAACAAATATAGATAAATCTAAATCTCACCAGCAATGTTGTGTGTATGGGATGTGAATTTTGTCCTCAGATGAACATGTGCTAGCTTATGGATCTCTGGAATGATGACAAATACCACGGGTGTCAAACTCGTCGCGTCATGTGACATGTTGCAATGTATTGCAACTTT
>NW_015388159.1:25952-28023 GCF_001527695.2 Protobothrops mucrosquamatus
ACAGTATTGAATTTCTGGTGAACATAACAATTAACAAATATAGATAAATCTAAATCTCACCAGCAATGTTGTGTGTATGGGATGTGAATTTTGTCCTCAGATGAACATGTGCTAGCTTATGGATCTCTGGAATGATGACAAATACCACGGGTGTCAAACTCGTCGCGTCATGTGACATGTTGCAATGTATTGCAACTTTTTTGCATTGCCGGAGCTGGGGTGGACATAGCCTTTGCATGATGCAACCGGCCCATGGCATCCCTGACATAGCCTAACTAAATCACCTCCTTCTGCAGATACTGCAGCTTAGTCAGATAATATCCCTTTTCTGCTAGGCAGTAAAATAGGCGATGTGTGTCAGCTTTACAGTCTCTTTCAGTCTCTGAGGCTAGTAATAAATCATCCACATATTGGACCAAAGTGGAGTTTTGTGGCAAACAGATGGTTGACAGGTCTTCCTTTAAAATTTGGGAGAAAAGAGTGGGCAGTTGGGTATAACCCTGGAGAAGGTGTGTCCAAATATATTGCTGGTCCTTCCATGTGAAAGCAAATAGATACTGGGAGGATACTCCTGAAACCACTCCCTTATTTTCATGGATAAAGAGTATAAAAGACTTTGAATAATTAGGTAAGCCCAAGGCTGGGGCTGAGGATAGCATTTATTTTATTTTTTCAAAACCTAGTTTAGTGGTTTTGTCCATTCTATGAGTCTGCCATCTCCTTTGTTGTTAATTGGACAAAAGACTTTGCTAATTCCCCAAATGATGGGATCGAGGGCCAGCAGAAACCCAAAACATCCTCAAGCGCTCTGACTTGGCATTTAGTTCTGGTGGGTTTCATGCCAGTATGGTTTTTATTCGGCCTGCAGCTAGCTTATCCGTCTCTGGAATGATGACATAGCCAACAAGTGTCAAACTCGCCATGTCACGTGATGTGTTGCGATGTATTGTGACTTTTTTTGCTTTGCCGGAGCTGGGGTAGACACGGTCTTCACATGATGCAACCGGCCCATGGCACCCCTTACATAGCCTAACTAAATCACCTACTTTTGCAGATACTGCAGCTTAGTCAGATTATACTCCTTTTCTGCTTTGTTGTTGTTAATTGTGAAGTCATATCCGACCCATTGCGACCTCCAGGCCTTTTTGTCCTCTACCATCTTCTGGAGTCCATTTAAGCTCATGCCTACTGCTTCAGTGACTCCATCCAACCATCTCATTCTCTGTCGTCCCCTTCTTCTATTGCCCTCAATCTTTCCCAGCAGTAGGCCCTTCTCCAGTGAGTCCTTCCTTCTCATTAGGTGGCCAAAGTACTTGAGTTTCAACTTCAGGATCTGGCCTTCTAAAGAGCAGTTGGGATTGATCTCTTCTAGGACTGACCGGTTTGAATGCCTTGCAGTCCAAGGGACTCGCAGGAGTCTTCTCCAGCACCATAGTTCAAAGGCCTCAATTCTTTGTTGCTCAGCCTTTCTTATGGTCCAACTTTCACATCCATACATTGCAACTGGGAAAACCATGGCCTTGACTAGACACACTTTTGTTGGCAGGGTGATATCTCTGCTTTTTACTATGTTGTCTAGATTTGCCATAGCTTTCTTCCCCAGGAGCAAGCATCTTTTAATTTCTTGGCTGCAGTACCCATCTGCGGTGATCTTGGAGCCCAGGAAAATAAAATCTGTCACTATCTCCATTTCTTCCCCATCTATTTGCCAGGAATTGAGAGGGCCAGATGCCATGATTTTGATTTTCTTAATGTTGAGTTACAAGCCAGCATTTCCATTCTCCTTCTTCACCCTCATCAAGAGGCTTTTTAGTTCCTCTTCTCTTTCTGCCATTAGAGTGGTATTATCCACATATCTTAAGTTGTTGATATTTCTCCCGGCAATCTTAATTCCAGCTTTTGATTCATCTAGCTCTGCCTTTCTCATGATGTGCTCTGCATATAACAGAGTGACAGTATACAGCCTTGCCGGACTCCTTTCCCAATTTTGAACCAATCAGTGGTTCCGTGTCCAGTTCTCTTGACCCACATATAGGTTTCTCAAGAGACAAATAAGATGGTCTGGTACTCC
>NW_015388159.1:30832-32736 GCF_001527695.2 Protobothrops mucrosquamatus
TTCTCCCGGCAATCTTAATTCCAGCTTTTGATTCATCTAGCTCTGCCTTTCTCATGATGTGCTCTGCATATAACAGAGTGACAGTATACAGCCTTGCCGGACTCCTTTCCCAATTTTGAACCAATCAGTGGTTCCGTGTCCAGTTCTCTTGACCCACATATAGGTTTCTCAAGAGACAAATAAGATGGTCTGGTACTCCCATCTCTTTAAGACCTTGCATCTCTTTAAGAACTTGTGGATCACAATTTGTTGTGATCCACACAATCAAAGGCTTTAGCATAGTCACTGAAGCAGAAGTAGATGTTTTTCTGCTAGGCAGTAAAATAGGCAATGTGTGTCGGCTTTACAGTCTCCTTCAGTCTCTGAGGCTAGTAATAAATCATCCACATATTGGACCAAAGTGGAGTTTTGTGGCAAACAGATGGTTGACAGGTCTTCCTTTAAAATTTGGGAGAAAAGAATTGGCAATTGGGTGTAACCCTGGAGAAGGTGTGTCCAAATATATTGCTGGTCCTTCCATGTGAAAGCAAATAGATACTGGGAGGATACTCCTGAAACCACTCCCTTATTTTCATAAATAAAGAGTATAAAAGACTTTGAATAATTAGGTAAGCCCAAGGCTGGGGCTTAGGATACCATTTATTTTATTTTTTCAAAACCTAGTTTAGTGGTTTTGTCCATTCTATGAGTCTGCCATCTCCTTTGTTGTTAATTGGATAAACGATTTTGCTATTTCCCCATAATTACATAAGCAAACCTGGCAGCAAAGTGACCATGGAGAGAAGGGTCATCTGTATGTATTCACAATTGATACTGTCCCCTAATTCTTTGTCATCAATGGGATCGAGGGTCAGCAGAAACCCAAACTTCCAGAAGCGCTCTAATTTGGCATTTAGTTCTGTTGGGTTTCATGGTTTTTACTCAACCTGGAGCTATTTTATGGATCTCTGGAATGATGACGTAGCCCACAGGTGTCAAACTCGTCGCATCATGTGACGTGTTGTGATGTATCGCAACCTTTTTGCATTGCCGGAGCTGGGGTGGACACGGCCTTCTCATGATACAACCGGCCCATGGCATCCCTGACATAGCCTAACTAAATCACCTCCTTCTGCAGATACTGCAGCTTAGTCAGATTATACCCCTTTTCTGCTAGGCAGTAAAATAGGCGATGTGTGTCAGCTTTACAGTCTCTTTCAGTCTCTGAGGCTAGTAATAAATCATCCACATATTGGACCAAAGTGGAGTTTTGTGGCAAACAGATGGTTGACAGGTCTTCCTTTAAAATTTGGGAGAAAAGAGTGGGCAATTGGGTATAACCCTGGAGAGGGTGGGTCCAAATATATTGCTGGATCTTCCGTGTGAAAGCAAATAGATATTGGCAGGATGGATCCATAAGGATACTTTTAAAAAGTTGCACAGAAGTGAATTATGGTGAATACAGTTGCTGTGGCTGGTATTTATTTATTTATTTATTTATTTATTTATTTATTTATTTATTTATCAAATTTATACCTCGCCCTTCTCCTAACGGACTCAGGGTGACTTACAGCCAGTTAAAACAGATAACTAATACAATAATACTAATTTTAAAATATGATTAAAATGAAATATTCATTATTGGCCGTTTCTTTTTAAAATTATTTTAAAAACCAAATTAAAATACCCCTTAGGCAAGTCCGGCTAGCTGAAATAGCCATGTCTTGGCGCGGCGGAAGGAGGGGAGATCCGGAATCACCCGGATCTCTGGGGGTAGTTCGTTCCAAAGGGTGGGGGCTCCAACAGAGAAGGCCCTCCCCCTGGGGGTCGCCAACCGACACTGTCTGGCTGACGGCACCCTGAGGAGACCCTCTCTGTGGGAGCGTATCGGCCGATGAGAGGTAATCTGAGGCAGAAGGCGGTCT
>NW_015388159.1:33488-47158 GCF_001527695.2 Protobothrops mucrosquamatus
CCTCCCACTCCCAACTCCACCAGGCGCCGCAGCATGATACCGTGGTCCACAGTATCAAAAGCAGCTGAGAGGTCCAAAAGAACTAGGACAGAGGAATAACCCCTGTCCCGGGCCCTCCAGAGATCATTCACCAGTGTGACCAATGCCGTTTCCGTGCTGTATCCCGGCCTGAAGCCCGACTGGAGCGGGTCTAGATAGATAGATATTCCAGTGATCATGGTGGCTGGGTTTGGCATCACTGGGGCTCGGGATATCACATATACTTTTAAGAACCCCACCTCGGTAGGATCCCATCCCCACAGGGAAAGGGGCAGATTCTGCAAATCTGGGTTCAGAGGGGCCAGAGGGGCTGAGGTCACCATGGTACAAGTATGCTTTGCTGGAATATCTAAAGTTAATATCTATTTCATATGGTGACTCCCAACTTGCATTGCAGGTCCCTGCCTAGCAGTGACATGGGAAAATGGGGGCAGTTAGTAAAGGAGTGGTCTAAGGAGAAGGGACCTATCTCCACCTGCATATCATTGGTGAACTCCACAAGAATGATTTTCCCGCCCACTCCAATGATATTGTCCCTTGCTCCGGGCAGCACTGACCCACTAAGTGTCAGTTTAGTAATTAATGATGCCATAGTCTCAGTGTCTACCAAGCACTTGTATGTTCCCCCCCCCACTGTGAGAGAGAGAGCAAGGGCTCACCTTCCCCGCCATTCTTTAAAGGAATGGTGAATGAAAATGGCTTGGTATTCTGACTGTTCCTGACCAAGTCATAAAGTGTCAAAGTGGTCTTCAAATTGCACTTGATGTGGTGGCCTTGGGTTCTCCCTTACACCTCAGGCAGGAGTTCCTCTGGAAAATGGGGCTCTTGGAGTGGGATAGTGGCTCCTAGCCCCTGGGATAGTTTCCCTGCAATCCCTTCTTAAATGTCCCCTATTGCCACACCTGAAGCAATGCGACCACCTAATCCCTGGCTCCCCTGCTTCCTCACATCAAGGGCATCTGAACTGTCCCTCTGACCAGGGAGGGTTGGGGACCTTCTGCTATTTTGCAGAACAGAGAACATCTTAAAATTCTCTTTCCTCTTCCTTTCTCTGTCTCTTTTTCTCTCTTCCTCCATTTTCTTCCTTTCCTTCTCCTCTTCTCTTAATATCTCCCTCTGATCAAATACTAAATTGGCTATCCTACGCAATTCTGAGATTTCTAGGCTAGGCCAATTTGACACTATCCAATGGAAATGGTCCCAGATGTCATTGGTTGATTGGTCAATGAATGCCAAGGCCAGAATCCTTTGGTCCTTCAAGTTGTTTCTATCTAAATGGGCGAATGGAACCACCACCTTCAGGAGGCAGACGCAGAAAGCATCTGGCATCTCACCTTCCCTTTGTACTGAGTACTGAAATTCAGACTGGTTGAAGAGTTTTCGTCCGATCTCATTGAGGGCATCTAGCAAATTTTCTTTTGCCCTACTACACTCATCCCAATGGATGGCTGTGTTATAATTCCAATCGTGACAACTCAGTGGCCAAGTGACACTCACCAGGGCTACTTGTCCCATTGTAGTGACAATTGGCTGTTTAGCAATTTCTTCTGTCTCCTCGAATAGATTCATGATTTTGTCATTCGTGAGGAAAATATGAAGTAGTTGAGTTTTATCCCCCCCCATGAAGGAGGGGGGTGTCCTTTTTCCAAATTACTAAGTCTGAAGGGGAGAAGGGAGTGTGGGTGCGTACATATTCAAACTGTCCCCTGCTTCACCCAGGGACAGGTTTCTGCAGCAGAAACCTGTCCCCATACCAGCATGCCTTTCTACAAAGAGATGGCTGTCTAGAGGTGACCACTCTGCTTCATACCATCCTGACCCTTTTTCGGGTTGACTCTGCTTTGGGTCTCCCATTTCCGCTGATATCTTATCTCCGTAACCTCTATCAGTTTTCATCAGTATAGCTTGCAGATACAGTTATCAACTGCAGGAGAGATATACGGCAAGGCGATCCTCTGTTGCCAGTCCTTTTTATAATGGTCATCACATTCTGTGTGTTTCCTTGCCCACCATTGGATTTAACCACAATGGTTAAGATGAACTGCCTGACCTATTCAGATGACATGGTGCTCCTTGCTGAAAACCCTGCCAGGCTACAAGAGAAGCTCAATTGCCTGGCTGGTGTCCTCCATGTGGCCGGTATGTCTTTGAACCCAGCTAAGTCCTTTGGTCTCACTATCACCAAAGATGGAAAGGGTAAATATATGCCCTTTTATCAACTTCCTACTCATATGAGGGAACTTCCTTTAGCCTGCTTGGGATGGAGGATACAGTACAAAATTTGGGTCTCAGTTAAATTGGAAGGGCCACATGAGGCATGCCGGTATTTTGGAGGGCATGTTAAAGGAACTATCTCAGGCACCTCTTAAACCCCATCAATGGCTTAACCTATTAAGATCCTATTTGGTGCTGAAAATTTATTCATGAGCTGGTGCTTGATCATGTGCACCGTAACACCCTTAACAAGCTGGACAGGTAGATATGTGTTGCAGTGCGGGTTTGGCTCCACTCTCATATTAAAGATGGTGGACTTGGGGATGCCCTTTTTTTTTTACTACCATTCCACTCGTTCAGAAGGCATGGCTTGAGAAGGTGGCCTCAGGGGCTACTATGTTGCCTGAGGCCACACTGTAACAAGAGTCATTCCTGTCATTCATTAATTGAATTAACATGTTATGCATGCTGGCCTCTGCAGTTGTTACCACCAAAACGGATGCTTGAGTGGAATGGAGGAATGCTGTTTCCCAGTCCATCGATGGGAGAGACTTATGTGTGACAGATGTGGATAGAGCTAGCCACAAATGGCTTTTTCTCCCCTCCTGGGTGTTCCCTCATTTATTTATATGGGGCATCCAATTGAGGGGCGTCCTGCTTGGCACCAAATCAAGGAATGCATGCAACTCTGATCAGAAAGTAGTCGGTAGGAGCTGCAGAGGTGCCTGCCACACCCCAGAGATGCTTAATCACGTGCTGCATGTCTTCAATATCACCCATGATGCCCGATATGCCCAACATAATCGTGTTCTTTGTCATCTGGCACACTTGCTGCAAAAAGGTGGTGCCTGTTTGTGGGTGGAGCCCATTATACCATCTGGGTCATCATTTATCAAGCTCGATTTGGTGGTGGAACATCACCAGGAACTATGGGTTTTGGATATTACCATCATCTCATGACATAGACTGAGAGAGTCCTGGGACCTTAAGATTGCAAAATATGGCCAGAAGATCATGTCCAGGACATCTTGAGCTGGGCAGCATCTTTGGCTCAAATGAACCAACTGCCAGTCATCTTGTCTAATTGAGGTGGGGTTTTGTGGACACTGGGCTTGAGCTGCAGAGATGTGGTAGATCTCTGTCTCTTAATGGTTCGCATCTCGTTCCAGTGTTATGATTTATACCACCACGGAACTAGGATGGACTGACTTTTGATCTAGGGGGAGCAGCCATGGAGTATGACCCCCCTGGCAGTGGTTACTGTGGCTGGACTGTTAATAGCAACCATGGTGCCTTGGAGAGCTGGCCTATAGGAGAGGGGGTGAGAGGTATGTTTGACTCTCCTGTATAACCAGCTGATCCAAAAATAAATTTAGATCATAGGAGGAATAGATCAGACATTGAGCCACTGATCATCAGCAGAGACCACATGGAGCATGTGGCCAGCTGTAGTTTCTGGGTGTTACCATAAAGGAGGACCTGACCTGGGATGGTTATGTTATAGCATTGGTTAAGAAGGCCCAGCAGAGATTATATTTCTTGAGACTTCTCATGAAACAACTGAATGAAAAACTACTGGTAACCACCTACCGTTGCTCCATAGAGAGCATTCTAACCTATTGCATTTGTGTGTGGTTTGCCAACTGCACAGTAGCAGATAGGAAAGTGCTTCAGATAGGAAAGTGCTCCAGAGCAAATAGGAAAGTGCTCCATTACCATTACCTAGAGGATTATTGGCTGCCCTCTCCTCTCCCCTCCCTGGATGAACTGTATAGTTCCCGCTGTCTTAGGAAAGCTCAAAACATTCTTAAAGACTCATCTCATCCCAGACATACTTTTTTTTGACTATTACCATTCTAGCAGATGGTACAGGATAATAAAAACAAAAACAAATAGGCTGAAAAATAGTTTTTATCTCAAAGATGTAACCATATTAAATGCTACTGAATAGTGCAGGGGGTAGGCAACCCAAAACACTCAAAGAGCCACTTGGACCCGTTTCCCACCGAGAACAAAACACTGGGAGCCACAAAACTCTTTTGTTATCTAAAATGAAGATAACACTGCATATATCCTTTTTTACCTTTATTATATATATATTCAGATTTCTTTTTGCTGACAAGAGTTAAAGATTTTAAGTGGGAGACAAGTATAGCTATTTCGGACTCATTTGTCCTCATCAGCTAGCCACACCCCTTTATGGGATTCGAACCTGGCCAGTCTACATGCTAGGCAGTTGTATTAACCACCACAGCTCTCCTCTTTGTCAGCCGAGTCAAGGGAGTATATACAGAAAGTTTTTCAGACAGACACTCTGATTGATTGCACCTTGGCATTTTGACTGCTATACTGCAGTTCTACTTTTTATAATCTCTTTTGCCTTGCAGCCCCCCAACTAGGGGCGTTAAGCAGGTTCAAGTCGCTACTGCGATACATTACAAATTCAGATTTCTTTTTGCTGACAAGAGTTAAAGATTTTAAGTGGGAGACTAGAATAGCTATTTCGGACTCATTTGTCCTTATCAGCTAGCCACACCCCTTTATGGGATTTGAAATCGGCTGACAAAGAGGGGAGGAGAGCCTGTGGTCTGGTGGTTAATACAACTGCCTAGCATATAGACTGGCCAGGTTCGAATCTGGTTGGCTCACAAACCCAACCAGACGTTACGTTCAAAAGTCATGCGCCCCAAAGACCCACTTTCCGCCATGGAAAAATTGGCGGTGATTTACAAAATCAATTGCAGAAACTGCCAGACCAATTACGTGGGCGAAACAGCTAAACGGCTAAGGACGCACTTACATGAGCATAAGACGGGGCGAGCAACATTCCCAAATATGGATGCATATGGCACAACATGGCCATCAATTTGACTTTCACAACACCCAAATTATGTCTAGTGATGCCACGAAGGGGGGCCGGTTACTGAAGGAGGCTTGGTTCTCGAATAAAGACTCAGTCAACTGCCATATTGACTTATGCCCAGCGCAACAAGCGCTGAGGAAGTGGGATCCACACCACCACCCCACTTGCTACAAACATTTTGACCGATGCCCACAAGATCGATGACATGACACTGCATTCAATCCCCATTTTGAACGGACACACAGGATTCCAACTGACCTCCAACACAACACTCCCCCCAGTACCCAGAAGGTAGCAACACTATTCTGACAAACAGCTGAGGAACCTGCCACCCTCAGACACACGCGGATGCATACCGGCGATTGAACCCCCCCCCTGAGAACGAAGGGAAAAGAATCCACTGGATAGACAATCCATGCATGCCCCAACAGCGTCTCACTAGACCCCCACTTTTCGTATGGAGGAGGAACGACGATGACAATGGGAGAGAGTTTAGAAGACCCGGCAAGGAGGGCTTAGAACTTGATGCTGGATACGATAGCAAAGAGGGGTGCCTAAGGCGGAGGGAGGAAGGGGGTGGAATGATGACCCGTTCGCGTAGCAAAAGGGGGGAAGGGCAGTTCATCTCCGCACCCCATGGGTAGACGAGAAGCCATGGATGAGAGATACCCCCCTTTCACAGCTGGACCCCACCCAGGGGAGGCGGGAGAGACCCGTTTTAAACAGGAATGATAGCTGCCAGCGGATGGAACGATGGGAGATGGCCAATACGGAGACCGCTGAGGTGGGGGGTGAGAGCATGAATGCCAAAGTGCACAACACCAGTGTAGAAAAGGGAAAAGGGAAGGGGAGTATGGAACAGGAAGAAAGCATCACTCCGCAACTAGAGAGGGGGGGGAAGCACTTGGAGCCCCAGTAAGAGAGATGACAACATCAAGAGTAAACCAGATACCCCCGGGACCCGTAGTGGGAAGAAACAAGGAATGGGAATAGATATCAACAGAAGGGAGGAGGGCAAAAGGATGCCAACAAATCCACACACTGGTAATGAAAGAATAGGCAGGAAAGTCCAAGGCAATGATAAAAGAGAACGTAATACAAAGGAAACAGCTGAAATGTGTATTGATCGACCGGGGCCGGTGACGCAGTCTAGGAGTCGGGTGCAAATGTCAGCCAAACCTATTTAAGTCATCGTTGTAGACTGGCTTTTTAGCCCTGATGATGTTGGGAGTTCCCAACGAAAGCTTGGCAATTTTAATAAAGTATATTTTTCTTACTTAAATCCTCCTGGTGGTCGTGTATTATTTTGACTACAATTATGCCCAGGAGTCACATTTTCACCGATATCAATATCAATATTGGAATTAGAGTGCCACATCCGTTGGATTACCAGCAAGGTGAGCCGTAGTGCAACGGACAAGTTTTGTAAAAGATTTGAAGGGTTGCAGATGCCCACCGGAGGCAACTCTTCAGATAGGCTAGTGTACAATTTCTCCAGCAGGACATTGACTGAAGCTCAATTGGCCTTATTGCAACGCGATGTAGGACACAATCTGATGGATGCGCGTGCCTTGGAATTTGTGGTGGCATTGGAGCCCTCCTTGCACCGTATCGAAGTGGGGGAGGATGTTAAAGATACCATCAGACAGCGAGTAACGGGTCTCCTTATGAACCACAAGCACCACCAGACTCTACCTAGGGAAGAGTTGGAGGCTATGGCCCAACTCAAAAAGAATGAAGGCACCCTCATAGTACCAGCTGACAAAGGGAGGGCCACTGTTGTTATGGACAGGGTGCACTATGTGCATAAGGTGATGGAGTTGCTTAATGATACAATGGCTTACAGGGTGGAAAAGGGGGACTCCATGGTGACCCTTAAGAATCATGTTAATAAGGTTCTTAATGCCCTCAAACGTGGTAAGAGGATGGACGATACTACCCTCATGAGAGTACGCCCCAGCGATACTGCTGTGGCCAGGTTATATGGACTCCCCAAGGTCCACAAGGAAGGTGTTCCCCTCCGATCTATCGTGTCATTTAGGAACACCCCAATTTCAGGTTTGGCCAAATGGCTGAGTCATCGCATGAGCCATTTGGTCAACGATAGTCATACCACTGTTAGATTGGCGGAAGACTTCCTTGATAAGATTGGTACTTTGAGGATAGAGGAGGATGAGATGATGGTGTCTATTGACGTCGTCTCTCTCTTCACCTCTATCCCACAGGATCTAGCCATTAAGACTATCGGGGATCTTCTCCATTGTAAGGGACTTGGACAGTATCAGGATTCTCTCCGCCCGGATGACCTTGTGGATCTATTGGGGCTGTGCCTAAAAACCTACTTCACGTTCCAGGGCAACACGTATGAACAGATAAAGGGTACTCCCATGGGTTCCCCAATTTCTAGCATTGTAGCCGAGGCTGTTTTGCAGCAATTAGAACACGTGGCGATGGCCAAGTACTGTCCCAAGTTCTGGGCCCGCTACGTGGACAACACTTTTGTCGTCATTAAGAGGAGTCGCAAAGCTGACCTTGTGGACGCACTGAATTCTGTGTGTGCGGATATACAGTTTACGGATGAAGAAGAACATCAGGGTAAGTTGGCGTTTTTAGATGTCCTGGTCCATCGCCAACCAGATGGGACCCTGAGGACCATGGTCTACTGTAAACCCACACACACAGATAGGATCTTACATTTTTATAGCAATCACCCGGTAGCCCACAAGGTCAGCTGTATTAGAACCCTCTTCAAAAGAGTTGACTCCCACTGCAATACAGCCAGGGCTAGAATGCAGGAAAGAAAACATCTTTTTCGCATCTGTAGGTAGAATGGGTATCCCACCAGATTTATCAAGCGCCATAGTGTTTTACCCAGACCCCCTGGCAATTTGCAGGTGGGGGTTTTACCTTCCCAAACAACACGTGTCACCCTCCCGTACATCAGTAATGTCTCGGAGGCCATGGCTAGGTTGTTGGCGCCTTATAAGATCATGGTGGTGCATAAACCTAGCCGGACGTTGCGCTCATGTGTCATGAGACCGAAGGACTCACTCCCCACGGCAGAGAAGTCTGGAGTGGTTTATAGAATCAATTGTGAAGACTGCTCCAGTAATTACGTGGGTGAGACTTCTAAAAGAGTTAAAACAAGAGTCCAGGAGCACAAATTGGCCATAAAAAGAGGGGAGCAATATTCCCAAATTCTAACCCATATGGTAGAGTCTGGGCATAGATTTGATTTTGATGGTGTGGAGGTGATTGCCAATGATGCCACTAAGAGTGGCAGGCTGCTTAAGGAGGCCTGGTTGTCGCGCGAGGAGTCCATTAACCGGCATATAGATCTGTGCCCGGCGTACCTAACGTTAAGGACATGGGAAATAAGCAACCAGTCGGCATGGACTAACCGAAGCAACAGCTGCGATCTTGCCCCTCCTCCCCCACTCAGGAGGGTCAATGCCCGGGAAAGGAGTAATGGTCAACGAACTGACACCCCGGCTACGAGGATTGGAGTGCAGTCAGTACAAGCGTTGGAACTTGCAGACACAAGGGGCCTAACAGATGTTGCGCTAGACGTCGTCCGGCACCATGAGAGGTGTTTGGAGGAAGAGATGGGGAGCGTGCGACTTGGGACGCAGCGCAGCTGCCGTTTGGGGAGTTGCGCCAACCCCACTGCTATTGGGATTGCTACGACCATGGGCCCTTGCAATCATACACTCATTCTCTCCCCCTTTCTCTTTCTTCTCTTCCCTCTCTCCCTCTTTCTCTCTCTCTCTTTCCTCTTTCTCTTTCTCTCTTTCTTTTCTCCCACTCTTTCTCTCTATCTCTTTCCTCTTTCCCTTTCTCTTTTTCCTCTCTCTCTTTTTCTTCTTTCTCTCTCTCCCTCTTTCCTCTTTTTCTCTCTTTCCTCTTCCTCTCCCTCTCTCTCTTTCTCTCTTTCCTCTCCCTCTCTCTCTTTCTCATTCCTCTCTTTTTCTCTCTTTCCTCTCTGCCTCTCTCTCTTTCCCTCTCTTTCTCTTTCCTCTCCCCTCTCTTTCTCTCTTTCCTCTTTCTCTCCCTCTTTCTCTCCCTCTCTTTCTCTTTCCTCTCTTTCTTTCCTCTACCTCTTTCTCTCTCTCTTTCCTCTCTCCCTCTCTTTCTCTTTCTCTCTTTCCTCTCTCTGTCTTTCCTCTCTCTCTTTCCTCTCTTTTTCGCTCTCTTTTCTCTTCCTTTTCCTCTCTCTCTCACTCTTTCCTCTCCCTCTCTCTTTTTCGCTCTTTCCTCTCTTTTTCTCTTTCCTCTTTCCCCTTTCTCTCCCTTTCTTTCTCTTTCCTCTCCCACTCTTTCTCTTTCCTCTCTCTTTTTCTCTCCCTCTTTCTCTCCCTCTCTTTCTCTTTCCTCTCCCTCTTTCCTCTCTCCCTCTTTTTCTCTCTTTCCTCTCTTTCCTCTCTCTCCTCTCTCTCTCTCTCTTTCTCTCTCTCTTTCCCTCTTTATTCTCCCCTCTCTCTTTCTCTCTTTTTTCTCCCTCTTTCTCTCCCTCTTTCTCTTTCCTCTCTCCCTCTCTTTTTCTTTCCTCTCCCTTTCTTTCCCCTCTCTCTTTCCCCCTCTCTTTCCTCTCTTTCTCTTTTTCTCTTTCCTCTTCATCTACCCCTCTTTCTCTCCCTCTTTCTCTTTCCTCTCTCTTTTTCTCTCTTTCCTCTTCCTCTCCCTCTCTCTCTTTCTCTTTTCTTTCCTCTCTCTCACTCTCTTTCCTCTCTTTTTCTCTCTTTCCTCTCCCCCTTTCTCTCTCTTTCCTCTCTTTCACTCTTTCCTCTCTCTCTTTCCTTTCTATCCCTCTTCCTCTTTCCTCTCTCCTTCTCTTTCCTCTCTCCCTCTTTCTCTTTCCTCTCTCCCTCTTTCTTTTTTCTCTCTCCCTCTCTTTCCTCTCTCTCTCTCTCTCTCTCTCTCTTTCCTCTCTCTTTCTCTCTTTCCTCTACCTTTTTCTCTCCCTCTCTTTCCTCTCTCTCTTTCCTCTCTTCTTCTTCTCTCTCTTTCTCTTTCCTCTCTCTTTTTCTCTTTCCTCTTCCTCTCCCCTTTCTCTTTTCCTCTTTCCTCTCCCCCTCTCTCTTTCTCTCTTTCCTCTCCCTTTCTCTCCCTCTTTCTCTTTCCTCTCCCCTCTTTCTCTTTCCTCTCTCCCTCTCTTTCCTCTGTCTCTTTCCCCTCTCTCTTTCCTTTCTCTCTTTCCTCTCTTTCCTCTCTCTCTTTTCTCTCCCCCCCTCTCTCTTTTTCTCTCTTTCTCTCTTTCCTCTCCCCCTCTTTCTCTCTTTCCTTTCTTTCACTCTTTCCTCTCTCTCTTTCCTCTCTCTCTTTCTCTTTCCTCTCCCTCTTTCTCTTTCCTCTCTCCCACTTTCTCTCCCTCTTTCTATTTCCCCTCTTTCTTTTCTCTCTCTCTCTTTCCTCTCTCTCTCTCTTTCCTCTCTCTCTCTCTCTCTCTTTCCTCTCTCTTTCTCTCTTTCCTCTCCCTCTTTCTCTCCCTCTCTTTCCTCTCTGTCTTTCCTCTCTTCTTCTTCTCTCTCTCTTTCTCTTTCCTCTCTCTTTTTCTCTTTCCTCTTCCTCTCCCCTTTCTCTTTTCCTCTCTCCTCTCCCCCCTCTTTCTCTCTTTCCTCTCCCTTTCTCTCCCTCTTTCTCTTTCCTCTCCCCCTCTCTTTCTCTTTCCTCTCTCCATCTCTTTCCTCTGTCTCTTTTCTCTCTCTCTTTCCTTTCTCTCTTTCCTCTCTTTCCTCTCTCTCTTTTCTCTCCCCCTCTCTCTCTTTCCCTCTCTTTCTTTCCTCTCCCCCCTCTTTCTCTCTCTTTCCTCTCTTTCACTCTTTCCTCTCTCTCTTTCCTTTCTCTCCCTCCTTCTCTTTCCTCTCTCCTTCTCTTTCCTCTCTCTCTTTCTCTTTCCTCTCCCTCTTTCTCTCCCTCTTTCTCTTTCCTCTCTCCTTTCTCTTTCCTCTCTCCCTCTTTCTTTTTTATCTCTCCCTCTTTCCTCTCTCTCTTTTCTCTCTCTCTTTTCTCTCTTTCCTCTCCCTCTTTCTCTCCCTCTTTCTCTTTCCTCTCTCCTTCTTTCTCTTTCCTCTCTCCCTCTTTCTTTTTCTCTCTCCCTCTCTTTCCTCTCTCTCTCTTTTCTCTCTCTTTCCTCTTTTCTTCTTCACTCTCTCTCTTTCTCTTTCCTCTCTCTTTTCCTCTTTCCTCTCCCCCTCTCTCTTTCTCTCTTTCCTCTCCCCCTCTCTTTCTCTTTCCTCTCTCCCTCTCTTTCCTCTGTCTCTTTCCTCTGTCTCTTTCCTTTCTCTCTTTCCTCTCTTTCCTCTCTCTCTTTTTTCTCTTTCCTCTCTCTCTTTCCTCTCTTTTTCTCTCTTTCCTCTCCCTCTTTTTCTCCCTCTCTTTCTCTTTCCTCTCTCCCTCTCCCTCTCTCTCTTTCCTCTCTCTCTCTCTTTCTTCTCTCTTTCTCTCCTTCCCCTCTCTCTCTTTCCTTTGCTTTCGGGGAGGGAAAGAGGAAAGAGAAAGAGGGAGACAGGAAAGAGAAAGAGGAAGAGAAAGAGGGAGAGGAAAGAGAGAAAGACAGAGGGGGAGATGAAAGAGGGAAAGAAGGAAAGTGAGAGGGGGAGAGGAAGAGAGAAAAAGAGAGAGGAAAGAGAAAGAGAGGAAAGAGAGAGAAGAAAGAGAGAGAGGAAGAGGAAAGAGAGAGAGAGGAAAGAGAAAGAGGAAGAGAGGAAAGAGAAAGAGGGAGAGACAAAAGAGAAAGAGGGAGAGAAAGAGAAAGAGACAGAGAAAGAGGGAGAGGAAGAGGAAGGAGAAAAAAGAGAGGAAAGAGAGAGAGGAAGGAGAGAGAGGAAAGAGAGAAAGAGAGGAAAGAGAGAGAGAAAGAGAAAGAGAGAGGGAGAGGAAGAGGAAAGAGAGAAAAAGAGAGGAAAGAGAAAGAGAGGGAGAGGAAAGAGGGAGAGGAAAGAGAGAAAGAGAGAGGGGGAGGAAAGAGGGAAAGAGGGAAAGAGGGAGGGGGAGAGGAAGAGGAAAGAGAGAAAGAGAGAGAGGAAAGAGAGAGGGGGAAGAGAGAGAGGAAAGAGAGAGAGGAAAGAAAGAGAGGGAGAGAGGAAAGAGAAAGAGGGACAGAAAGAGAAAAAAGAGAGAAAGAGAGAGGGGGAGAGGAAAGAGGGAAAGAGAGAGAGAGGAAAGAGAGAGAGGAAAGAGAGAGAGAAAGAGGGACAGAGGAAAGAGAGAGAGGAAAGAGAAAGAGATGTAGAGAAAGAGGGAGAGAAAGAAAGAGAAGAAAGAGAGAAAGAGAGGGGGAGAGGAAAGAGAAAGAGAGGGAAAGAGAAAGAAAGAGAGGAAAGAGAGAAAAAGAGGAAAGAGAGAGAAAGGGAGAGGGAGAGGAAAGAAAGAGAGAGAGGAAAGAGAGGAAAGAGAAAGAGAGAGGGAGAGGAAGAGGAAAGAGAAAAAGAGAGAGGGAAGAGAAAGAGAGGGAGAGAAAGGGAGAGGAAAGAGAGAAAGAGAGAGGGGGAGGAAAGAGAGAAAGAGGGAGAGGGAGAGGAAGAGGAAAGAGAGAAAAAGAGAGAGGAAAGAGAGAGGGGGAAGAGAGAGAGGAAAGAGAGAGAGGAAAGAGAAAGAGAGGGAGAGAGGAAAGAGAAAGAGGGAGAGAAAGAAGGAGAAAAAAGAGAAAGAGAGAGAGAGGAAAGAGAGGAAAGAGAGGAAAAAGAAAGAGGGAGAGAAAGAGGGAGAGAAAGAAAGAGAGAAAAGAGAAAGAGAGGGGGAGAGGAAAGAGAAAGAGCGGGAAAGAGAGAGAGAGGGAGAGGAAAGAGAGAAAAAGAGGAAAGAGAGAGAAAGAGAGAGGGAGCGGAAAGAGAGAGAGAGAGAGGAAAGAGAGAAAGAGAGAGAGAGGAAAGAGAAAGAGGGAGAGAAAGAGGGAGAAAAGAGAGAAAGAGAGAGGGGGAGGAAAGAGGGAAAAAGGGAGGGGGGAGGAAGAGGAAAGAGAGAAAAGGGAGAGAGGAAATAGAAAGGGGGAAGATAGAGAGGAAAGAGAGAGAGGAAAGAGGGAAAGAGAGAGAGAAAGAGAAAGAGAGAGAGAGGAAAGAGAGAGAGAGAGGGGGAGAGGAAAGAGAGAGAGGAAAGAGAGAGGGAGAGAAAGAGGGAGAGAAAGAAAGAGAGGAAAGAGGGAGAGGGAAAGGAAAGAGAAAGAGAGGGAAAGAGAGAGAAGGGGAGAGGAAAGAGAGAAAAAGAGGAAAGAGAGAGAAAGAGAGAGGGAGCAGAAAGAGTGAGAGAGAAAGAGAGAAAGAGAGAGAGGAAAGAGAAAGAGAGGGAGAGGGAGAAAAAGAGAAAAAGTGTTCCCCCCTTTTTCCCTCCTGTGGGAAAAAGCATCTCCAGCGGAGGAGTGTACTCATGAGGGGAGGACTGACTCTGGGACTGAAAGTAGGAGCAGGAGCCGAACCATCGGTAGCAAGGAGAGTAAAATCCTCACTGACCGGCCATGCCCAATGACTAGGGCTTGGTGCCGGATGCAGAGTAATGGCCAGTTATAAAGGGGGCTTCTCCCACCCTGTATGAACTACAGCCCTGAGGAAGTTGGCAG
>NW_015388159.1:48187-49429 GCF_001527695.2 Protobothrops mucrosquamatus
GGACTGACCTAGGGTGAATTTTTAAATAGGGACAATTTTTAATGATTTTAAACAAGACACAGCTACAAATATTTGGTTTTTAATTGGCTTTTATAGGGAAATGTTTTGTATTGTTTTTAATATGCTGTGAGCCGCCCTGAGTCCCATGGGGGAGAAGGGCGGCATATAAGTCTTATTATAAATAAATAAATAAATAAACCATTAAATATATTTTTTAGAGTCTCTTTTTTCTCCTGGTGTTCTTTACTTTTGTACTCTACTATGGATCCTCCCAGGAGTCATGGGTATGTCTTTTATGTTATTTTTAATATTTATGGCAGGGCAGTTTTGCTCAGAGCCAGGCGGTGGGAGAAGCTCACGCGCCGAATCTCTGATAATTACCGAAAGATGGCCTTTTTACATCATTGCCTAAGGTATCAACTTGTACCAAAGTCCCTTGGAAGAAAACTGGCCGTGGAGTCATTTGAATGCCACCGGGCGGTTCGACGCTTTCAATCACAGACTATACGCGCCATTATCAATGACCTCCACCGACGGACTAACAAACTCAAAGAGAGCGTGTTGGCCTTCCGTGAACAATGCCAACTAACACTTAGGGACCAACATTTCTGGAGCCTGCAACAACACATCCGGTTTGTAGCCAACGAGGCCAGCCGTCGGGCTGCGGACAGGCTCCTCGGCAGGGCCCTTAGACTCCAACAACCGGATAGAGGGATTCCAGATGAAAGACTGATTCACAATATCTCCAACAGAACACTCACCCAGCCACAAGTCACCCTATTAAGACGGGATGCCGGATGTAACATCTACGATGCACGCAACTTGGACTTCATGGCATCCCTGGAGTCGGCCATGCATCGCATTGGGCCAGAAGCAGAGGTAAGAAACTTGGTCAGATTGCAGGTGGCGGGTCTGCTCATGGGCCACATGAAACTCCAGGCCCTCTCCAAAGTAGAGTTTGAGGCCCTCAATCAACTTAGGAAGGATGAGTCTATTACCATCTTGCCGGCCAACAAAGGCAGGGCTACTGTGGTTATGGACCAGGCCCAGTACATTCACAAAGCCCTTGATCTCCTAGGGGATACCACCTCTTATAGGGTCATTTCCCATGACCCTACGACCACACTTAGGAATTCTACCAACAAAGTACTCAACGCCCTGAAGCGTAAAAATAGAATCAGTGATTACACCCTAGGGCGTATCCGCCCTGGGGATATGGCGCTCGCCAGATTTTATGGCTTG
>NW_015388159.1:49959-121041 GCF_001527695.2 Protobothrops mucrosquamatus
ACACACACTGATAGGATACTACAATTCCATAGTAACCACCCTATGGCTCACAAAGTCGGTTGCATTCGCACTCTTTTTAAAAGGGTCGATTCCCACTGCAGTACGACTACAGCTAAAGCAGAGGAAAGGAGGCATCTTTTTCGCACTTTCCGACAGAATGGTTACCCCATCGGACTTGTGAAGCGTTACAGTACCCCCCTTGGCCCACCTAATAAATCCAACAATGACCACACCCCTCAATTTACCCGCATCTCCCTCCCCTACATCCACAATGTTTCTGAAGCCACAGCCAGGATTTTGGCCCCCCACAATGTGAGGGTGGCCCACAAGCCTGGCCATACGCTCTGCTCCATCATCATGAAACCCAAGGACCCCCTCCCCACGTTTGACAAATCGGGGGTAGTCTATAAGATCTGTTGCAAAGACTGCCCCAAGAACTACGTGGGGGAGACGGCCAAGAGAGTTAAGACCAAAGTGCATGAACATCGCCTTGCGGTCAAAAGGGGGGAACACTATTGTCAACTCTGGACTCACATGATGGAGACGGGGCATAGCTTCAACTTTGTGGATGTGAGGGTGATTGCCTCCTGTAAGAATAAAAGTGGTAGACTGCTTAAGGAAGCCTGGTTATCAGACGATGCATCTATCAATAGGCACATCGAGCTGTGCCAGGCCCACCTTGCTTTAAGAACATGGGAGAAGCAACATCGGTACCCGGTTGGGAAAAGGGGATCCTACACCACCCCACGAGCTGCTGTGCAGGAAGTTGAGGATGGTCATACTCCCCAATTGGTTTGGAAAAAGGAAGGGGGTGGAACTCCCTCGGCATACCAATCCCCTGGGATGCATCCTGTTGAGGGTCCTCATGGTGGTAATCCTGGGGTGCAGTCACCCATGGGCAGACCCGTTGACCTCTTTGACCTTGCTCTACCATGCTTTGAGGAAAATGACACCCAGTTACGACTCGCACACACCTGGCAGTGCAACTGGGCGTATGTACGAACGGGGAGCAACTCACGACCCCCTAATTCACCGAGTCGGGCCAAACCGGTTAACAACAATGGATTGCAAAATGGAGCACTTTCCCGTGACCAAGAGGCCCCACCAGGCAACCACGATGACATAGCCGGTGATGTGGGTTTGTCGATGACTTATGCCGGTACGGGCAAGGCAGCTCTAGACCCCCCTCCTTCACCCACCCCCCTCAGTGCTTCACGGACGCCGGCACGTCGTCGGCAAAGGACAACCCGCTGCGGAGCGATGGCATCCCCCGGTAGACGAGGACCTTGGACCCGCTCCGCGACACGTGCTGCGCTTGGGGCTGCGAAGGATGATTGTGGGGCTCCTGATGCATCCGGACTACCTGGCTGCAGTGCCCGGCTTGCGGTGGATGGGGGAGAGCAAGAGATGCTTGAGGTGGTTGGGGACCATGAGGCATCTTCTGGGAATGGACGGTTGTGCGGCCTCTCCGCCTCCCCCATGTGTGGGGATGCTGAGCGGAGCGGAGTGGAGAAGAGTGGACTATCTGCTTATAAGCACGATGCACGCCCCAGGGGGACTGGCACGGGTGTTTATGACTCCATGGGTCGTCCTGGAGCATAAAACGAATAGCTGCACCCTCCCCCTACTTGTGCAACCTGGGATAAAGGGTGCTTTCATCCCATAAGCCAGTTATATCCTCCACCGTTCTCCAATTCGGGAGTAGTTGCAGGGTCACTCCTGCGGGAAAAAGCATCTCTGGCGGAGGAGTGTACTCATGAGGGGAGGACTGACTCTGGGACTGAAAGTAGGAGCAGGAGCCGAACCATCGGTAGCAAGGAGAGTAAAATCCTCACTGACTGGCCACGCCCAATGACTAGGGCTTGGTGCTGGATGCAGAGTAATGGCCAGTTATAAAGGGGGCTTCTCCCACCCTGTATGAACTACAGCCTGAGGAAGTTGGCAGTTTGCCAACGAAAGCTAGGTTTTTAATTCTTGTAAGATTTCTAAAGAACAATTTTATAGGTTTTAGCCATGCATTGTCTTGTTGGTTTTAACCATTAAATATATATTTTTAGAGTCTCTTTTTTCTCCTGGTGTTCTTTACTTTTGTACTCTACTATATATATAAGTATATATATATATATGTACTCTACTATATATATAAGTATATATATATATACTTCTAATGACATTAAAACTAAAAACGTGACTCCTGGGTGTAATCATCTTCCAATAAATAAGCTGTGAGCACCAGGAGTATATTAAACTAAAAAAGTTTAATAACACAAAACATATACACACCATGCTTTCGTCGGAATCCTTCCGACATCGTCAGGGTTAAATGCCAGTCCATGGGAGAGTCCCTTTTATAAGCCACCCGTCGTCTGCACCCAGCTCCTGGACCTTGTCACCGGTCCCAGCTGATTGGGCTGCACCTTAATTGCAGCTGGCACCCCACAAGGTGAAAGTGGCCCACAGACCCAACCAGACATTGCGTTCCAAGGTGATGCAGCCCAAGGACCCACTCCTCGACGCAGAGAAGTCAGCGGTTGTTTACAGGATCAATTGTAAAGATTGTCCCGGCAACTACGTGGGGGAGACCTCTAAAAGAGTGAAGACCAGGGTCCATGAACACAGGCTAGCCGTAAAAAGGGGTGAGCAGCGCTCCCAGGTTTGGATGCATATGGCAGAGTCTGGCCATTGCTTCGATTTTCAACTGTGTGTATTGTTTTTGTTTCTGTGTGTTTGGAGTAAAAAGGTCTTGGCAGGCAGTTACGGAGCTGCTGCCAAGTTTCTTATCTGTGCATTGGTGTCTGGAGAAGTCTTTAAACCCTCAGCCGGCTGTTTGGGTGTGTGGGTCGGAACGGGGACAGAACTGGGAGATCGCTCACACCGCTTCCTGGAGTTCCTGGGACTGAATGCTTGTTAAACAGGGAGCTCTCTGCAATCTCTGGAACAGGCATGTCAAACTTGTGACATCACGTGACATCGCGCAATGTATTGGGACTTTTTCTCCATTGCCGGCAATGGATGGGTGCAGTTTTGGCATGACGCATCCGGCCTGCAGGCCGGCAGTTTGACATGCCTGCTCTGGATGCTTCCGGCTCCATTTTCCACTCATCCTCCTTATTGGAGCCAGCCTCTGGTGGGGCCAGAAGAGATTGTCTTCATTTTGTTCACAATGCAAAGCAGTGTGTGAAAACCCAATTTTGAAATCTTCACTGATGACTCCTCTTACAAGTATGAGGCTATCCATTTCTTAGGAGCCTCTGTTTCCTAGAAAGGGGGGAGGTGAAACACTGGTAGGAGAAACTCTAAACTTACTTCTCTAAGGGCTTTTGACAAGTATCAGATGCCTGCCCCATTGCACCCAGGTGCCTTTTATGTCCCTATATTAGCAGTTGTACTCCAATGAGTACATCTTGATGCCATCTTGAGCTTCTGCATCAGCCTCTCTTTGCTAGATGCCAGCCTGCCATAAACAAGGGGGGGAGTTGCTGTAATCACAAGGAAGGGGGGAAATCCAAAACTAACCCTTGTGCCATCCTGAGACATCATCTCATCACTCCAAGGCCAAAGGCCTGGAAGGGGAAATTCAATGGTTCACCACCTAGTTTGCTAAAGCAGGGACCATTACCAAAACAAACTCTTCAAATTTAACTGGACAATAGACAGTTAACGAGGAGGAACTTGGAAAAGGGAAAGTTAACTAGGGAATCTTTGTGCTTAAACTTCAGTTCTGGCTTAGCTCTACTGCTACTATTTGGTCTTTAATAAAAGTATACTTTTCACAAAAATTGAGTTGAGGGTCTTTCTTTCCTAAAGGTCCAAGTCAGGGCAGGTGTGACATTAAGCCAGAACTCCAATGTCAGTTCATTTGGAGGAATCAACTATCAGGGGGATGCACAAGCTATGTCCGTTCTCAAAGGAGAACAAGAGGAGATGGAGAACTGGGGAGAAGCTCCCTCCAGACCAGAAAACAGAGGAGCAAACCCTGGGCTAGAAGAAGAAACTGAGAACCTGAGAAGCCAGCAGGAGTTCTGGAGCAGCCAGCTCAACTCTGGGGCTACTTTTACTCTGGGCACTGGGATCAGAATCCAACATATTGAGCTCCTGTTTGAAACAGCGTCAGCTGACCCCCAAGCTCAAACAAGTGGTCGTTTTTCTCAGAAGGAAGTTTCCAGAGTTCAGGCTAACCCCCCAAGAGGCCAGCTCCAGGGCCATGGAACTAGCAACACACATTTAGAGCAACTCTGTTCAGTTTTATTATTTTATTATATAATTAGATTTTTAGTATTTTTATGGGACTCATTTTTACCTAACTTTGTTTGGATGAGATGATAGTGAAGACAAATATACAGATATGGATTTGGCCTGGAACTGATAGCTATGAGGAAAAGAAAGAAGCATCATGGTGTTAGCCCGGGACATCTTCCTCCTTTGAACTCTGCAAAACAGCCAAGAATGGAGGAGCATTTTGCAGGAAAGAGAACTGTAAGTAAAACAAATTCTCCTCTCACTTCTAACATATTTGAAGCACTAGAACGGGACCTCCAAAAAAAGCTAGCTAAACAACAATTATTAGACCTTGTGCTGGTCAGAGTATGTAGCTATTTTAGGAATTAAGAACTGTCCCCTTAAGGAATAGCCTTCTGGGCAATGTAGTTTAAGTTACCTGGTCATATCTGTGTTCGGACTGGCCACTGGGAGGGACTTCTGTTTAGTTATCAGATTTCTTGGCTACATGCTGGCCAGCGTGGTCTTTATGAATTCCAGCCACAACAACTGTTTGCTCCATAGCATGGAAGAAATTATCTCTTTTTACCTACGTGTTGGGTACGTGTTGGGTACAGATTATGCAATGAATGTCAGATGGATCTTCAGTAACTATGAGCTAATGTTTAAAGAATGCCTGATGAATTAAAGTAATCTTCATGAAACCTTTCCGTGGAGTTAATCTGCCTGCATCAAGCAATATTCAGCAGCAGCCTCCTTGCTTGATACAGACCTTTCCTCATTTCTTGGGGAAGAGCAAAACAATAGCCAGTCACCGCTACAAGTAACCAACCCAAGTACCTGTTCCAGGGGAATTGAAATGAAGCCCAAAAATAATAAGATCAGAGAGTCTACCATGGGAAAATTCAACTGAGTTTATGACAAAACAATGCCTCCTCACAGCACAAACTGTTATCTCAATATTTGAGCAGCTTACACCCATGAAACATGAATCTGAGACATTGAAAAGAGACATAACTGGGTTTTTTTCAAAAGTAAGGACTGTTCTACTCCCAAAATGCCTCTGTAACACACAGTAAAAATTCCCACTGTGGGCAAGTGTGCTAATAAGGAGCAAAAAGCTAAAGAAATAGCTAAAGAACTTGTCAAAAAGCCACAGCTCTCTAAGAATAACTCATTGCCACCACTCAGTCAGGCTGAAGAAGCTTTTTGGATGAGAAGCAAAACATCTTCAAGAAAAAGAAAAGAAAGTAAGTTGCCTTGCTTTAAAAAAAAGCATTTGGGACAAAGAGAAGGGAACTTACAAATGTTAAAGATTCCTTGTAAGCCAGCAAAAGAGGCCTCCACCAAATTAAATCATTCATTGCAAACACAACAGATCACTCTCAGGATTTCTATAATATTGTACAATATTGGATGTTGGAATATCAGGAGAGCAATCCTAATTTCCTTAGGTCAGCTTCTTCACTTTCAAGATGGGAAGTTTGATCTGTGTGCTATCGAATGGGTCCCAGATGCCCCAAATTGTAAGTGAATACTACTGTCATTTGAGCAGGCTACCATCCCTTTGATTCTATTCAAGATGAGCGCATATCTAGTTTTCTTTCAAATTTTTCCTACTAGAGTCTTTTATGACAAAAAGGTTAAACTTTAATAGCTAATATGCTAGCTCCCAAGGTCGCTACTTCTTCCGTCCTAACCTTGAGAGAGTGTGGGAGTCAATCAGCCTTACTTGATGAAGATGTTCATAGCACAGAAGCTATGAACACAGAAGCACAGTTCATAGCACAGAAGCACATTAATGCTTTTGGCTCCTTACCACGAAAAGAACAAAACAATATACTGTTTAAACTAGAAAATCTGAAGAAAACCTTGTTGGTCACAATTGCCACAGCTGGGCCACTTATAAACCTTGTATCTCCAAAGACTGAACCTCTCACTTTCCTCTCAGCTGATAATGGATTGCCTGAAAATGGCCTTATAAAAAATAG
Source organism: Protobothrops mucrosquamatus (assembly GCF_001527695.2). Classification (NCBI taxonomy): domain Eukaryota; kingdom Metazoa; phylum Chordata; class Lepidosauria; order Squamata; family Viperidae; genus Protobothrops; species Protobothrops mucrosquamatus. Next base: position 56,169 of record NW_015388159.1, read on the forward strand.
AAGTCTGAATCCTCTTGGACCAGTAGAGTATCCTGCAGTTGAGGAATCATTACTTTCACTGGGATATTCCATGGGGACTCCAGCAACAAATTCGAGAAAGAGCAAGAGATCCTTGCCAATCTCAATGACACAGAGCCAGATGCAACATGATTTAATATCTCTTTGCCCAACACCTCTGCAGAAGCCTCTCACAAGGCAAGCATTGTTAAATCGTGTCAATGTCATCCACTCCGAAGAAGACCCCCAAGAGCTGATACAGGTCGTATGTGAGTCAAGTCATGCCTTGGAGGAGACCATAATGGCTGCTGTTGACTTCCCAGCCCAATATAATAACCTCACAGCTTCTTCTTGTCAAAACCATATCTCCTGATGGACCTCAAATGACTATCCTCTTTCCTTTCTAACTTGGAATATCACTGGCTGATCAGTCCCATCAAAGGACTAACTTTTTTTTTTTACTATATATCACAATTTGATGTCCTCTTCCTACAGGAAACCTTGGTCTCTTCAAAGGTGGAGTTAGATGGTTACTGGGTTAACTCTATCTCAGCTATCCCGAGCAAGGCAGGTGAGAGATTTAAAAGTGGTATCGTGACACTAGTTAGCACAACTTTGCAATTCAAATGTGTCTCATTGCTTTCTCTCATAGCCATAGGTTGTGACTACCTTGCTCTCGTCCAAACAGATGGAGATTTTGCTTTTAAATATTTATATTCCCTCTCTTAATAAGAACAATCTGGTCAATGATATTTGGGAGCACATAGAAAATTTTATTCTTAGTTGTTCAGACAAATATCCTACAGCTGCAATATTTATAGGTGGGGAGTTAAATGCTAGGATGGGGCTAATTAATCAATTTAAGATCCATTATGAGGAAAATGTACTAGAGTAACTTTTATATTCTAGAGAATTTAAACACATAAAAACTAACAGGGCAGGTCTATGTGCAGGGCAGATGATTGCACATCTGGACCTATGTATCCTTAACAGTTCCATAAACCCAGCAGAAAACACCTATTGGGGCACAGGAAGAAAATCTACCATTGATTACTGGATCATGTGACCTTTTGAATTTTGTACAGAAGATGGAGGTAGATTTACAACTGGGAAATGCCAATTATCCAGTCATTCTAACTCTGGTATACCACTGGAAATTTCTAAGAGCTAACTCAATCTATCCACCAAAACTTGATAACTATAACACCCAGGTGAGAATTAAATAGACTGAGAAAAATGCAATTGAAGTCCCCAAATGGATGCTAGCCTCAAAAACTCTAGAATTATATGCACATTTCCTAGAAAGTAAATTTTAAGAATCATATCTAGATGGGTTTGAAATCTTAATTGCCAATCTAAAATCAGTTCTCACCAATGGAACACAGCCTCATTCCAGAAAGTGGGTTATAAAGAATAGAAATTGGTTTGATCAGGATTGTGTACAATTAAAGAGGACATATAATAAGGAATACAGAAAAAGTAAAAACTCCCCTTCTGGGAATCAAACTTACTATCTAAGATGTTTGAAAGCTCAATATGAGGCCCTTTTAAAAGAAAAGTGCAGTATTGAAAGAGTATTGGCATAAATTAATCAGTTAAGATGAAAGATACATCCCTTTTTTGGCATATCACTAGAAGACTGGGAAAATCCCTTCCTTCTCCAACTAGCCAAATACCAAATCACACCTGGGGGGAATACTTTAGAGCAGGGGTCTTCAAACGTGGCCCTTTTATGACTTGTAGACTTCAACTCGCAGAATTCCTCAGCCAGTGATTCTGGGAGTTGAAGTCCACAAGTCATAAAAGGGCCAAGTTTGAAGACCCCTGCTTTATAGAATTGTATATGGACTCTGCCCATGAAATGAATGAGAGCCAGATTAATTTGGACCTAAACCCTTACTGACCCTCAGTTACATCACAAGAGGTATCCCGGTTGATTGGATCCCTTAAGGTTAATAAGACTCCTGACTGATTGTGTTCTCCCAGAAATAATTAAAAAGAACCTTAGTTGGTGGACACCCTTTTTAGCATCTCTCTTCACATTTATAGATAAGACTGGATGTATGGGGAATGGCAATTTTGTATTTATAAAAAGGGCAATCAAAGTGATCCATGTAACTACAGGTCCATTAGTCTACTGAGCATTGTTAGCAAGTTCTATGCTAAGCACCTAAACCATAAACTTCAAAATTGGATAATCTCAGGAGTCATAATTAAAGATGAACAAGCTGGATTCAGGAAAGGAGATCAATAGGTGATCATATATTGCTACCTCATGACCTTGTACAGAAATATACACATAAAAAGAAATCCTCTCTTTTTGTGGCCTTCCTTGACTTTAAACAAGCCTTTGCTTCAATATATGGGATAAATTAAAAAGTGATGTGACAGTGGGAGCAGTGTTACTCCAGTGGAACAGCCACTGGAGTAACACTGCGCCTGCGCCTATACCTCCCAGAAACTGATGGAAACCAAACGAGCATGAGCCATATGGGAGAAGGAGGCGTTCACAGTACGGTGGTCACTGTCAATGTGGCGGCAGCTCCTGGAGGGGGTGAAGGAACCATTCAAGGTCTGGACTGACCATAAGAACCTGGAGATACTGCAGACCCAAAGACAGTTGTCCCCTAAACATGTCCAGTGGGCACAGTACTTCCGGCGGTTTCAGTTCCAGCTCAAGTATGTACTGGGGGGGGGAGAATTTCCTGGCGGACACCTTGTCACGGTTGCCCCAATATAACAGCAAGTGGGAGGAGGTAGTGCAAGCAATCATGCCCCCTACTGCCAAGCCGCGGCAAGTGTGGTGCCCTGTACCGTGGCAAGCAGCCTGGAGCACGAGCTAAGGACAGCACTCCAGGATGACCCTTGGTTACGGGATAATCCCGGTTTGCTGATGAGACGGGATGGGTTGGCTTGGCAGGGAGATAAGCTTTACATCCCACAGGATGAGGCAGGGGGTGCTCCAACATCACCATGACACGAAACAGGCAGGGCACTTTGGGTTCCTACATCTGGCAAGGCGTCAATTCTGGTGGCCCAGGTTGAGGACGGACATTGAGGCATACATCATGTCATGTCTGTGCCACTACCAAGCCTCCTACGGGGAAGCCCCTGGGGCTGCTGCAGCTGGTGGCTGACCCAACCAGACTATGGGAAGACATCGCAATGGATTTCATCATCAAGTTGCCGGAGAGTCGGGGGTTACACAGTGCTTTGGACCGTGGTGGACCTGTTCTCCAAGCAGGCCCACTTCATTCCATGTAAGGGGTTGCCGTCAACTCGGAGGCTAGCCCGATTGTTCCTTACACACATCTATCGCCTGCATGGAGTGCCCCAACAAATCATCTCGGACCGGGGGGTTCAATTCATGGCTCGCTTTTGGTGCGAGTTCGTCCACTTCATTGGTTCTCCCAGGGGCTCAGCTCAGCATACCATCCCAGTACCAATAAGGCTGCAGAATGAGCAAATGCCGCGGTGGAGCAATATCTGCGAAGCTACGTTTTCCACCAACAAACAGACTGGGGGGACCTGGTGGTATTTGCAGAGGTGGCCTATAATAACATGGTGCATAGTAGCACCAGTTTCACCCCTTTTCAGGTGGTACACTTACTGGAGTACAGCCAAGGGGATTCCTTGTCTTACCAGCCCAGTGAGTAGATGGCAGGTGTGGGGGAGGTATGGGGGGTAGTTAAGGAAGCTCTAGTGAAAGCAAGGGACACCGCGAAGGTGCAGGCTGATAAAAAATGGAAAGCCTAAAAACCCTTCCAGGTAGGCGACCTGGTCTATTTCTCTATGAAATATCTATGGCTACAGGTCCCATGTAGGAAACTGGCGCCAAAGTTCCTTGGGCCTTTCCAGGTCATTCAGGTCATCAACCCGGTGGCCATGCGTCTACGCCTACCTAAGCTTCTGGGTAAAATACCCAGTGTTCCATAGTAGCCTGTTAAAGCCGGTTGAGGAGTCCTCCTGTAGGCACTTGGATAGAAAACCAGGTCCCATCACGCATGACCAATATGAGGTTCAGGAAATTCTCAACTCCCAAATCAGATGGGGAACCTTGTACTACCTGGTCCAATAGAAAGGGTATCCCCTTGCAGAGGCGTCATGGGTGAGGGAGGGAGACATCCATGCTCCCCGCTTAGTATGAAAATTCCATCGCCGGTACCCTGGGAAGCCGGGCGGGGGGGTCAGCCGAGTTGTCCACAGAGGCGCGTGACCACTGATGTGACCCTCCTTGCCTTCCAGGTAAAGCCCTGGTAGAGGAAGCTGCATGTCGAGTCCTGCGGGGCCGACACGGGCAGACAGGAACCCGTCTGCTGAACCGCTGCCTCCCCACCATCCTTTGCCACATCCAGAACTGCCACCAGAACCTCCACGGGGCCAACATTCACGGGCAGGCTGGGACCCACCTGCCGAACTATTCTTTGCCTCAGCCCAAATCGCTGCTTGATATCCCAGCTGACAGGCATGGGCCAGGGGATTCACCGGCTGACAGGCACTGGAGTTCAGTGCCGCAGCAGCCCCCTGGGTGCCCATTTTCGTGGCTGGAGCCACTGCCGTGGACTGCGGGCTCATCAGCAGAGGCACCAGCTGATGGGCGTGGGGGTCCAGTGCTGCAGCAGCCACCCGGTTGCCCACTTTCGAGGCTGGGCCCATTACCAAGGCTTGTGAGCTCATCAGTGGCAGGCTGCATGTCCAGGGATGTTAGAGCTGGTGCCTGCAGTCCGGAGCTTCGGCGGCTCGTGGGGAAGAGGCCCCACCGCGGGAGCGCATCCGCAAACAATGAGGACGATGCCCGCGGACCAGCACCTTACCGGTCCAGTAAGAGGAGTGCCCGCGGAGACCTGAGGAGGGGTTTTGGCGCAGGACATGGAGAAGCATGCGGTGGGAGATGGCAGAATAGGGGGAGGGGTTACTTGCTTTCTGGAATGTCAGACTCTGCAGGCTTGATTGTGTACCAGCTGGCATGGGGGGGAGGGCGACATCCCAGCTGATTGCTTTTGAACTTTACAGGCTGGATGCTGGCTTATGGATGGGGGTGGGGCTTGCGCATGGAAGCTATGTAAAGCACTGGGAGCAGTTCACTCCCAGTGCTAACTTTTTCCTGCACAGATTAAACAACCGTTTGTCAACCCTACCTGCTTGCTGGCTCTTTCTTGGGCAGCAAGGAGGACGTCTTGACACCTCCTCTATCTCATACAAAAACTGTATTCTAAGTCTACCTTAAAAGTAAAAGTGAGGGACTTTATCTGGCTCAATAAGTATACAAAGAGGAGTACACCAGGGATGTATCTTAGCCCCTTCCCTTTTCAATCTTTAAAATAATTCCCTTATTGATCTTTTGCATAATCCACACTTCCATCCTCCTGACTTAGCACAATGCAAAATACCAATACTTTTTTATGCTGACAATACCACTATCATTTCACAAACTCCTGTTGGACTCAAGAAAGCTATTTCAGTAACATTAAAATACTGTAGACCAGGAGTCTTCAAACTTGGCCCTTTTATGACTTGTGGACTTCAACTCCCAGAATTTTTCAGCCAGGCTGGCTGAGGAATTCTGGGAGTTGAAGTCCACAAGTCATAAAATGGCCAAGTTTGAAGACCTCTGCTGTAGACAAAATAATCTGACTCTCAATTTCCATAAATCAAAAATTTTAGTTTTTGCTAAAAGAGCTATTCAATACTCTTGGAGAGTAGAAGGACACAATCTAGAACAGGTCAATACATTTAAGTACCTTGGCATGATTTTCCATACAAAAGGTATTTGGAACACACATCTGGACCACACAACGCAAACAGCCCTTAGGGCCTCACATGCTATCAAACACTTTTTTTTACACAGGCAGAAAATAATTAGTCCCTGCAGCTTTAAAACTCTTTAACACTAAAACAGTGATTCAAATTTTCTATGGGGCACAAGCAGGCAATTGTTGGAGGATAGAATCTTTAGAAACCATACAAACAAAATTCCTGCAGTCCATTTTAGCTGCACCTAGTGGGACATCAAATGCCCAGCTGAGAATTGAGACACAAATGCCTTGAGACACCTGAATTGGAAGGTGATGATAATAATTTACTGGTTGAAAATTAAATTCTTCCCAGAGGGTTTGACCCTTTAGTGTTGATAGACAACTTTCCCTCTCTCTGCAAACAGGTGATAGAGACATTGCAACAACACCTTGCACACATGTTCCCAATGGTTCTCCAGAGAAAAAGAAGAGACCAATATGTTGTCCAGGTAGATAACTATATTCTGGTCTAAAAGTTCCTGGAACACATAGTGCATGAAGTGCATGAATACCCAGGTGCATTGGTGACCGTATACTCAATGTGGCCATACTGGATCCAGAAAGCAGTGTTCCACTTGTCTCCTTCTCTAGGTGCACCAGGTTGTTCTCTCCCTCCAAGTCCAGTTTTGTGAATATTGGCTTGACACAATCTCAATTAGTTCTGAGATCAAGGGAAGGGGATAGCAGTTCATGACCACTATTTCATTCAGTTTGCAGTAATCACAGCATAGCCTCAACTCCCTGGATTTCTTCTTGACAAATAAGATAGAGCAACTAAGGGCAAGGTGGAATGCCTGATGAACCCCATCTATACATTATTGGTATAAAGTACCAGAAGGCCACTATTTCCATTCCAATAGAGAATAAATACATCCCATAGGCAGCTTTGCATTGGGGACTAAATCAATAGGGCAATCATATGGATATGAATTGGCAGCTGATCTGCTTCCATTTCCTTGAACATGTCTTTATAATGTGCAATTATAAAAAAAGGTATGGGAGTTCATGAGGTGCTTGTCTGCCACACAAGCATGAAGTCTATAAGCTTGGCACTTGGGGGCTCCCAAAGTTGATCGTTCCTGATGACCAAATGATGTGTGGGTAATGAACTAGTAGCCATTCCAGTTCCAATACCAATGGAAAGTGAGGAGCAGACACCGTATAAAACTCCATCTGCTCCACATGATTGCCTAAATGCAAGCAGATAGGTGCTGAAGCCATGGCCCCTGACCCTGAATGAAGTGGCCATCTATCGATCATTTCCACAAGCAGGAATGTGGAATGTCCCACTATGAAATTTGTGGTAGCCCCCAAATCCACTATGGTGCATTTGAAAATGTCCTTGTATCCTGGAATTGTCAGGACACCATCAAGTACCTGGCCTGAGTGGCTCAGGATTGCTGAGCCTGGCCTGCCACTAAGTAAGCCCAACCTATTAAGCTCTCTAAACTAGACTTTTGGTGTTTCCTGCAAGCACAATCTTAGCCTTGGTAAGACAATAGTAGCAGTCAAATGACATGCCTCCCATGGTACAGGCAGGGCCCCTCTCAATGCCAGTGGTCCTTTTCTGCCTATATCAAATGTAGCTAAGCAACTCCAATTTGCATGGGCTCCTCATGAGTCACCATCCTCCCAGACTGCTGCTGGACCTGGTGACTCTACCACATGCCTCCTGGCTCTTCTTTGCTGGAGATGGTCATCTGTGCAAAGACACAAGTGTATCCACTCCTGAAGAGTTTGGGGGCATTCCATCCTTGTCAACTCATCCAACAGTTCCATCAAGAGCCCCTCCTATAACTGATTGATAAAGGACTCCTTATTCCATTTCAGATGCTGCCTCACCATGCAAAAATTGCTAATGTATTCAGCAACTGGCCACCGCCCCATTTCAACTTTTGCAGAGGCCAGTTTGTAGTTTAGGCTTTCACAGGATCTTCAACTCTTGCAGAGGCCTGTTTGTAGTTTAGGCTTTCCTCAAACATGCACTTTGCAAAAAAACCCATGAAGTCATTAAATAATGGACTGGGTTGAGTGAGAAATGGGGTGGCCAATCTGGCTGCAGGCTAATCATGAATCCCACCTTGCCCTGGTCAGTCTGAAAGTCCTCTGATTGTAAGCTCATGTACAGCTGACACTGGCCAAAAAATACTGGCAACTGCACAAGCTTCCAAAATTATCAGGCACAGAGACTGAGCATTTGTATCATGGTTGAGCTGGACTAGAGGCTTGCAACTGTGCCAGCTGCGATGAGAGAAGGGTAACAAGTATGTTTATTTCACACAACCAATCCCATTGTCATTCCCCAGGCCCCAATTCCATATGTGAAATCTTTTAATCTTCCAAGCAACCTGGATGTGATGAAGCAATTATAGTCTCTTCTATGCCTAAGACATAGGAGCAACACTAGCAGGACAAAGGCCCCCATGATGTTTGGGGTTCAAAGCATGGCCAAGGGAAATGAGCTTTCAATGGATTCAAGGCACGACAAAGGCAATGCAATTCCAGCAATTTCAAGGAATGACAAAGGTAGCACGACTCCAGCAGGTTCAAGGCACGACAAAGATAACTTGACTTGAGCGGGTTCAAGGCAAGTCAAGAGCATTCACAGATGGACAGATTCTGAATGGTTATCTTCAACAATCAGCAGGCTCCAAGTGCTGAGGTAAATAGGCACTTAGGAGGGGCAAGGCTGCGTCCTTACAAGCATCCTTGCCAACCTCTGTTGTGCCTCCCTTTGCTCTGCTCTGTGAAACCTGAGATCGGGCAGGGGCAGCAATGCCTCCTTTATTGATTAGTATGCAACTGACCCTCTTCTCCTGTCCAGGTGCATTAGCTGGTTGGATGCAACTGTGTCTCATCTCTGTCCTGAACAGCCAGCTGTTCGTCTAACCACTTTCTCTTGGATTGCCATGACATGGCCAGCATGGCTTTGCCTCAGTCATCCAGTTCTGCCACAGACTCTTCCATATCCCCCTGATGCTCCCCACAAATGTCCCTGGGGCTGGTCTTCCTCATTGTCTGACATGGTGTTTAAGGGAGCCATAACATGCAGTCATCTGGGGAAGTAGAGAGAGTTAACAGGAAACTAAAAACCCTGTTGATAAACATATGGCCCAAAGTCCTGCCCATTCCACTTGAGGACTAGACCTAAGAAAGGTATGGGGATCTCTCCATATGAATTGGTGTTTGGAAGACTCCCAATGTTAGTGTCAGAACCCATATTTTAAAGGGTCTTTTCTTTCTCTCTAAACCCAAATTGCGCTCTCTTCTCTCCCTGGGTGAGGGGGGAAGTACTTGAAGGCTATTGCCTTGTTTCCTCTATCGCTACAATGTAACATTTTGCTGTTTCTGCATTTCTTCCTCTGTGAACTTTTTCTCCCCTGTTGTCAGCTAGAAAGGGGGGAGAAGAATGGAATGTACCTCCGGCAACTGTTTTATCTCTGCGTTCGCAAGGGAAGGTGCGAAGAGACGCCTAAACATCGCTGCAGTCTGGAGATGGCCTGATGTTATCTCCTTTTTCCCACAACGAACCTGACACCTTGGGAGTGGCCTGTTTGAACTGACCAGATGAACTATGGGGTGGGTTATATTTGGGATGCTTTTTACCTATAGATTTGGGGAGAAACCCTCAGATCCTGTCTATTATGCCTGCTATCAGCTTCTCCTAATAAAAGCTTCTTTTGGAAGAAACCGCTTCCTCGAGTTCTACTTTCTTGGGATAAGGTATTGAAATGGGCCCTGACATTAGACAGAATTTGCGGTAATAGTCAGCCACAAAGGAAAGCCCTTACCGGGGAACTTCGCAAGACCATGTCAGACAACAGAGCAGGGAAAGAAGAGTCCACCGCAAAGGGGGAGCCCCCCTGCCGGCCAGACCCCTGCAAGCTATCCAGCTCAGTCTTCCTACTCATTGGAAGAAGAGGTAGTGGAGGTGCACAGCCACAAACCTCGGTGTTAAATGGGTGTTGGGAAGAAGGATGACTGGGAGAAAAGGTGAGGAAGGTGACACTCCGACAAGGCAGCCACCAACCAGGCTGGAAGGAGGAGATGGAAAGATCTCTCCATCTAGCGAGGATGAGAAAGACCACCCAGGGCATTTGAGCCAGTTGCTGGAGCAGGCAATCGGCATGATGAAGATAGCCCTAGACTCCCTGAAGGAAAAGAAACCCGAATCCTACACCAGAACCATCGGTCTAGCTTAGGACACTGAAGGTGAGTTCGAGGCTGAAGCCCCAGGGCCGTCCAGTGAGGCAGCTGAACCACTTCGGTTGCCACCACTGCCCCTACCCCCTGGAGAGCAGATGCTGCACACCGAGAGGGGAGATGCCACAAGCGCAAGAAGAGGCAGCACTCCATTCAAAAGTTCTTGATGTGAAGTTCTGGGGTGAACCACAACACCTGGGGTTCTTCCTAACACAGGTCTTAAACTATATGGAGGAGTATGGCCGAGATATCCCCACCAATCGTGCCAGAGTCCGCATCGTGCAAGCCGCCCTGGATGATATCACAGCAGACTGGGTCGTGGACCTCTATGGCGCCGACCCACCAGAACTATTGAACTTTAATCAGTTCATGTTCTCCCTTAGACGCAGGTTTGAAGACCCATTGGCAGACCGAAAAGCCCGCGAAAGAATAAAAACAGTGAAGCAGGGCAGATGACCAGTGGCCGAGTATACCCAGGAGTTTTGAATTCTGACCAGCAAGCTGAATTGGCCCAAGGACATTCTGCTCAGCCATTTCAAAGATGGCCTGAATTATGATCTCTGCGATGCCTGCCTTCCCCGAGGAGATCCCCACCGGCTACAAGATTGGTACATCCTGGATGAGGAAGTCGAGATTGATCTGGCCAAGAGACAGCGCAGAGGGAGACCCTGGGGAAAGTCACCATTGGAGCCATCCCACGAGGCCAAGAAGCAGCAGCCTACTGCCAAAAGAACCACTGGCTGTTTCAAATGCGGCAAAGAGGGGCATCATGCTGCAGAATGCCGTTTGCAAACCCCAACCAAGAAGGCAGACCGGACCCCAGCTGGGAAGTCCGGGAAATCACTCGCCAAACCAAAGGAACCAGACATGAAAAGCACGGAGGCCATTGAGTTCCCTGCAACTGCCCAGCGAGGAAACGGAACTCCGGCCTACACAGCAGGAGCGTCCAATTCATCCGACGACAACTCCGAAGATGAGCCCCTGGTAAGTGGACCCATCGTGCCCCTCACCAGGACAGTAACCATACTAGCCCCCACCATGCCTGAAACTGTAGAAGTCAGGGCACTAATTGACTCTGGGTGTACCCAGTGCCTTATCAGCCCAGCTAGTGGGGAATCTAGGGAATCTAGGTGAGGAGGCTGAAGAAACCTATTTCTTTCGGTCAATTAGATGGGTCCATAGCAGGGGGGTGCTGGCTACTTTACCAACGCTGCCACTCCAACTCACCCTGGGAGATCACATAGACTCACAATGTAACACTTTGCTGTTTCTGCATTTCTTCCTCTGTGAACTTTCTCTCCCTTGTTGTCAGCTAAAAAGGGGGGAGGAGAATGGAATGTACCTCTGGCAACTGTTTTATCTCCACATTCGCAAGGGAAGAGCTGCCTAAACATCGCTGCAGTCCAGATACAGCCTGATGTTATCTCCTTTTTCCCCACAACAAACCTAACACCTTGGGAGTGGCCTGTTTGAACTGACCAGATGTACTATGGGCTGGGGTTATGTTTGGGATACTTTTTACCTACCGATCTGGTGGGAAACCCTCAGATCCTGTCTATTATGCCTGCTATCAACTTCTCCTAATAAAAGCTCATTTTGGAAGAAAGCGCTTCCACGAGTTCTACTTTCTTGGGATGAGGTATTGAAGTGGGCCCTGACAGTTATAAAAAGTCTAGTTATGGAACCATGAAAAGCTTTCCGATTGGCATATGAAGAAATAAACAGTTTGCAATGTGCTAGCTACATGAAATCCCCAGACTTGTTTTAATCTGCTAGAATCCAGACAATTCATTTTCAGCCTATCACCTAATGATTGCTATAGAAACAAATTAAATTTAACTTATAGGTGGAGTAAGTATTATTGAGGAGAAACATATCTCAGTTACAATGAAGGCAGTGCTTCTCCATCTGATCAGAATAAAACAAGAATTATATAATTGCATCCTAAACATCGATGCCTTGCGGTGAACACCTTTACTCCTTTTTAGTAGTAATGTTCCTCAAAATAGCCTTTTAATGCTAATGAATACTTTCCTGAAAAAGCCTTCATGCATCATTTAGCTGCATGTTCTATACATAAAAAGTGTTCATTAAAATTTTATTTTCAATGCTTTGAAATATTGAGCTGTGGAAAAGACATTAACAAAGTTACATTGTTGTGAGGGTAAGAATTTTATTTCCTTAGAAGAACTTCAAATATAAAAAATACAGGGTTAAAAATGGAAGGTAAGCAATTAAAAATAAACAGAATCAAACAGAAAAAATGAGAATTGAAAATATGTGTCTTGATGTGTATGTCTGTACATGCACACATAGTATGTACATCCATTCATCCACAGACACAAATGAAATAATATGCATTAGGAAAAAGTTGTTAAGGCAGCTAAGAAATGGCAACTAAACTTGCATCTTTATCCTAGTTGCAGGATTCTTCAAAGCTTTTTACTCTTGTGCTACTTTTTCAGTTTTCCCATACTTTTAAGTTATTCCAGCAATCCAGATATAGACACTTTAATTCTCCAGTGTTTGGCTTGAATATTATCAAATTCAGGGATAGATGAGCTAACATGATACCAAAATGAGGCAAAGGAAGGAAGACAAAGTAGAGGAATGTTGCATTTTATCTACTTTGCACAAATGTTCTGTCATTCCAATGATGTTTATGTGTTTGCTTCTTAGTGAAATAAAATGTGTTAAGACATTTTTTTCTGTTAAAGGGCATGCAAGATTGGTTTCAGAAGTAGCCATTGCAGCTCCAGAACACAGAAAATTATGCCATTATGTATCATGAAACTAGTTACCATGGAGAACAACACATTGTCATCACAAACAGAATCCTCCAAATCTACCTGCTAATATAAGCTAATCAGAATGAAGCAGAAGGCCATGTTAATTACAAAACAAATTATCTATCCTGCCAGTCCAGTAAAATGTAATGAAAAATACAGTGCATTAGATAAAGAATAACTCTTAGAAAGTTAAATGGACTCTGCATTAAAGTTAGAGAAACTAAGAAATCATTTTAGTTGCACATGGTCGCAAAGAACCCATTATATTGTTTAGGTCAGTGGTTCTCAACCTATGGGTCGGGACCCCATTTGGGGTCGATCGACCATTTCACGGGGGTCGCCAAGCAAGGCTGTCCGCCATTTTTTTCCCTTTTCTGGCGGGTGCCTTACCTCCCTTGAGCTGGGCCAGCTGGTGGTCAGCCTGCTCTGTCTCTGCCGCTTGCCAGCTACGCCTCGGCCGGCGCAGGGGCGGAACTACGCATGCGCGGCGCTCCCGGGCAGGGAAAGTCCTCGACTTACGACTGGTTGGGTAGTCCTCGACTTACGACCGGTTTAGTCCTCAACTTACGACCGGTTTAGTCCTCGACTTATGACCGGTTGGGGGGTCGCGGCATTAAAAAGGTTGAGAACCACTGGTTTAGGTGATAGGCAATCTGGTATCCTGATGAAACTTTAGATTTTATTTTTAAGTCCTTGTCATTGAGGGGCTGGGATTAGCAGGAGTAATAGTTCAAACTATTGGTAAGCCATCTTGATGCCTAAATTAAAATCTTTTATGAGTCAGGCTTGATTCCTAGTAACATCTCTATGGACATATCCATGCAGTTTTCTTGGTAATAATATAGAAGAGGTTTGGTGTTGCCTGTTCCCAGGATATCTGTTGATTTTCTATTCTATTTTACAGCCCTGGAATTATTGTAGAAGAAGAGGCAGAGGCTGAAGTGGAGTCAAGAGAAGGAGGTGGAATCAAGGAATCAATCTGGAGTTATTACAATGATCCAAATCTGGCATCCCTTGAATTTTGTTGACTCTTATTTAGTACCAGTTTCATGCTAATGATTGGTTAACTAGATTCTTCTGTATACTGTAGGTGTAAGCAATAAATCTTCTTAATTGGAATTTAATGTGTGATCCCGATTCTACATATCTGATAATTATCTGGTACTCACACATCATACCCAACCTTGTTTAGTTTCTGCACCTCGATAAGATCAACCAGGTGCAATCATCTGCTGACTAACTAGAGGTCTTCCTGATATAATTCTGTAATCTTTAATTTAGGCCACATTAAATTAACAATTATTAATTTGTTATTAGTTACATTATTTCATCAAAGTACTGGGACATATGTACTTTTGACAACAAAAATAGATATTGTTAACACTATAGTTTTCCAAATTTTAATACATACCATGAAACTGAACTATTAAAAATTGAGTGAAGGAAAAATTTACACCTTACAATTGTGTTGAGGATAAGATTGGAATTAAAAACAAATTAATTAGTACTAGGTGAAATACAACCAGACTATTCAGGGGAAATCATAATAATAAAACAAAAATTTAAATCTTCTGAACCAATAAAGAGAAGGCAAGATTAACCAGACTTTTATACTTGGAAAAATCAAAGGTAAATGAAAATACCTCCCTCCAACACTAGAAGGAGATGATTGTATTATTAGTCTATGGTGGCAGAAGATTAGGACGAGTCTGGCATCATCTTTTCTAATTAGCAAAATTTATTAAAAGGCATAAACTTTTAAGAACTGTGGCTCACTTCACTGGATGCATCTTATGAAATACATACAGATATTGTAAAGAAATTTCTCTCTACCGCAAGCTATACTTATATTAGGTAAGCTTTGAGAATTCAATTACATTCTTCAATTAGTGGTATCTTTCTTTCTGAAATTCTACTTTCCACTTCATCAAAGATTTAGTTTACTAAATCAATTTTAACCCCCATTAATTTCAATATTGCCTCTCTCTGACACGTAGTTTCTCTTTTTATCTGAGATTTCAGAGCTTGTACTGATGAATCTTTCTTATAAAATATCTTACCAATTTATGGATTATGGGACTGTTTCTTTCATCAGCAAGTATATTAAGGCAGTTTCTCTTTGATACTTTTGATACCCTGAGTAGTCCTTGAGACATACAATTGTAATGGTGCCTGCCTCTTATGGCCACATATCATGATGGCCATTAAGTGAAGCATCTCACTTAACAATTCCTCCATCCCTGCTCTCCCCAAAGCAATTGTTAAATGAATTTGCAAGTTGTTAAGTGGAGCATGGGTTGCCCAGTGGGGATTGGATTCATCGTGGGGAGCAGCAGCAGCAGCAGCAGCAGGCAAGTAGGCTCTCTGCTTTTAACCTAGATTAAACCAATTTACTGTTTTAATTTTCTTAATTTTTAATTCTCTTAAATCTTGGAAACTTTATGCAGTGTGGCCACTAATCCACTCAGCTATATTTCAGCTACGGGTTAGCCATATTTTAACTATATTTTTGATATCCCGAGCTGGGCCTCAGCTATGGGAATGCCTTGGTGCTGCTTTTTTGTTGTTGCTATATAGGTTTTTCTGCTTTGTCAGGAAACCTAGTATTGTCTAGTTTTGAGTGACTTTTATTTGATCCATTTATTTATCATCTACTTTTTACCATTTTTCCTTTTACTATTTTTTTTTTACTATTTTACTATTTTGTGATTTTTATTTACTCCCTACTCCCTGCTTTTGCGGGAGGGTAGGATTCTTGCCTTACTTGTGAGGAGCCCTATTATTGTTTGCATCGGGATTTGCTTTTTTTGATTCTTGGCCCTTGGCTTTTTTTTTTTTTTTTTTTTGAGGATCCAGGACTTGTCTTGGGGATTAGTCTCTTGTTATATTACACTGCTCCTCCTTTATTGTGTTATTTAACACAATGAAGTCAAAGAAAAGGTGCAGATCCCTTACTGACCTGGTTCCTCAACCTTCTTTGAAGCAATCCAAGATAGAAGACTTTGTTTTGACTCGACCTTTTTGTTTGAAAACCCCAGTTCCTTTTTTTCTGGCTGCTGCCGGTCATGGCAATCCTTCGATGGTTGAGGGTGTCGCCCCTCGAATTGAGAACAAAGGCTTCCCTAAAGCTATGGTTCTCAATCGATCTTTAAATGAGCCTACCCTTACAGAACTTTTGGCTCAGCAATGTTTCCTGGTTGCAGATACAACAACGAGCATACAGCTCCAGCTTGATAAAATAATAAGTACCCTAAATTATTTAGTTTCTTGGGTTGCCAGTGGTAGTGCTGGGCCGGCCGCTCGGCCTTCCGATGCGGTAGCAGGGCCTCCCTTGTCAAGCCTCAGCAAAAGATCTGCTCAATGTAACCCTACCAACAATTCGAACTCTATTTCCCTAGATGCAAACAGTCACCTGGTTTTACAGCCAAAACAGGTGGCCCTAAATATCAATCCTATTAACGGCTACTTGCCGCGCTGGGGCTTAATACGGCTGGCAAGGGGTCATATACTACAGCTATTGGGGTTGGAAGAGGATGATTTGAAGGAGGTTGAATTTTTACCCTCCTCTATATACTGCACTCGAGTGTTACTTAGTTTTGACAATTCTAACACCCCCAAACTATTCTTCAGGAGAAGTTCTCTACTAAGGTCTTTCGACATTTTGCCAAGAAGAGTCTTCAAAGATATGTCGACTAAGCCTCTTTTAAGTAATCGACCACCTGTGAGTGTTAGGAGATTTACTGCCCCTAAAAGATCTTCAGTAGTACACGTTAATGTGCCAACCTTGAACGTCATCTCTGATGTTAGTCCATCTACTAAATATACATCTATGCTTGTAAAATCTCCTGATGGCGCCCCCTCTGATGGGGTTTTGACTGATCCTCCTACTGTCAATCAAACCAACCCTCCTCAGCGAGTAACATCTCATCAGGAACCTTGCCTTGACTTATTCAGCTGGGAAGAAATGGCCTCAAAGGAAGCGACATCAACCCAGGGTATTCAAGGCTTCTTAGCGAATAGGTCCCAGGCCAGTGACTCTGGGATTCCATCTATTCATGTGACTGACTTATCTCAAGATAATTTCTGGAACCAGGAGGAGATACAGCTCTTTGACTCCTTTTGTGCACTCCCACATTCAGAAAGGGCCCAAATTATTAAACGTCTGGTTGCAGTTAAAGCCAAGCTTTGGAGTCTCTCACTACCTGATAAGGATTTCCCTGGATTTCAGGGAGCCCATACCGATTCATCAGTGGAAGTTCCCCTTGCCCTTTTTCCAGGATGTCTAACTCATCAATATGAAGATCTTGGGCTCCCTCAGACCCCGTCTGCTGATGCCACTGAATGCTTGCCAGCCAAGCATCCAACTAATGCTACAAGTATGAACTGGAGTGCGTTTAGAGTTCTACAGCCCCATGAACAAGGTTTGCCGCCCTCCCCCCCTTCCCTGCCTTTACCTCCTATGAGGGTGACACTGCCTTTTAATAATGGGTGTATCTTTTTGGACCAGAAGGGCTCCCTTGAAAAAATTAATTATATAGAATGACTATCAAACTTGGCAACTCCCCTCTGTACTCTTAAATGTCTTTCGTAGAACATAGCAGGTTGGGGGAGAAGGTGTGGTACTATAGAATTTACAACTATATTCAGGCATTTGATGTGATTCTGCTTCAGGAGACTTGGGCATGTGATAAAATATCCCTTATAGGGTTTACGGCCATTTCCTTTGCCGCCATTAAACAATCGGCAACGGGAAGACCCAAGGGTGGCTTGTCTTGTTTGGTCTCCACCTCTTTAAAGGTGGAGACAGTGAAGCTGTCCCCCTGTGGCTCTTTAGCCATGGCGCTCCTAATTAAGAGAGGACGCAGCAAATTGCTAGTGTTTAACATCTACCTTCCTCCGACGGTGAGGCAAGCCGACATTAAGGCTCAATGGGATGAACTGGAGAACTATATTACTTGTATTGAAACTAAATTTCCAGGGCTATACACCTTTATAGGGGGCAACTTTAATGCCCGACTGGGAGTCCAAGTTCCTCCATCGATTGAGGCACTTTACTCCCAAGAAATCCTTCAGGCAATAGGACATCAGATTTCAGCTAGACATTCTAAGGATGAACTAACAAATTTTGCTGGTATTCAGTTAGCACTTTTAGCATCCCAACATGACTAGATAATCCTCCTAATTAAGAGAGGACGCAGCGAATTGCTAGTGTTTAACGTCTACCTTCCTCCGGCGATCTAGTCGGTGAGTTTACTTTTAGTTCCTCATGTGGGGGTAGCATTATTGATTTTGTGCTGGTTTCTCAGTTACTAAGAAAGGCAGTCCATGCTTTCTATGTGGACTGCCGCACGGAGAGTGATCATTACCCCCTGGTTACAATTATTGGGCTTTCCTCAAATATACACGTATCTAAAGGCCCCCAGATATTGGATCCCCATGCGGCCTTCTATATAAAGACGATCAAATGGTCCTCTAATACCAAAAGAAAGTTCCACTCCTTTTTATTATCCCCGGAATGTCTCAGCCTTTATAATCAGGTTCTAACAAGTAGTGGCTTAGAGACAATCTTGGTCTTGGAATCACTAATTAATAGTGTTCAAAGGGAGCTAGGAGCTGATTGTAGGCCAAGGGGTCCATATCATTTAAAAAGCAATTCCTGGTTTGATAAAGAATGTCTGATGCTTAGGAACCAGATTAACCAGGCTTACTTGCTTTACCATAACCGAGGGGACAAACGCCCACCAGAGGACTATTATCGCCTGAAGCGGGAGTATAAAGGGCTAATTGTTAAGAAAAAGAGGGCTAAAGTGAGAGAGAAGTGGGATTTACTTCTCTTCTCTATCCAGCAGAAGAACACCCGACTATTTTGGCAAATTGTTGCCAGCTCTCTCCCTGGTTATCAAGAACTCCCTCTCTGCTATATTTCTAACAGAGATTGGGAAAATCATTTTTTGTCAATTTTTCAGGCTTCAATAATTTCGACTGAGCTTGGATCACAACTGCCTCTTGCAATTCCTCTATGGCAACCCGTGACTCATGCTGAAATCGCTGAGCTTATCTCAGAACTTAAGTCAGGCAAAGCCCCTGGCCCTGATGCTATACCCCCCATTTTGCTAAAATCTAATCCCGAGTGGTGGATTCCTCTTTTGGCAACTCTTTTCACCCATATTAATTCCTCTGGTAGGATTCCTATTTCTTGGAGTCTAGCAATTATTATTCCAGATTTTAAATGAGGAAACAAAAACAACCCTGCCGATTATCGCCCTATAAGCCTGCTTTCCATCATTGGAAAATTGTATGCTAAATATCTTCAACGTAGACTCCTCATTTGGGTTGAGGAGTCTAACATTATTGGTGCAGAGCAGATTGGGTTTAAAGCGGGCTGTGCCACATTGGACCACTGTTTTGTCCTAGCACACCTGGTTGACAAATACGCTATTACACCAGGTGGCAAACTCTTTACTGCTTTTATCGATTTAAAGGCAGCATTTGACTCAGTCCCTGGGAAACTGTTGTGGTCAAAATTACACAAAAGTTCTATTGACAGACATCTTTTGTTCTTAATTAGATCTTTGTATAATCAGACCTCTAACCAGGTTAGGTGCGGCTTGCAGGGAGAACTTTCAAATCCTATCCCGATTGAGAGCGGAGTTAGGCAGGGTTGTGTCCTGGCCCCTCTTCTGTTTAATTTATTCTTATCCGACCTGGCCTCTTACATTGAATGCATTGAGTCTCATGCCCCAAAGTTGTTAAATACAAAGATTCCGCTTCTTCTTTATGCTGACGATGCTGACGATGCTGACGATGCTGACGATGCGGTCCTTCTATAACAATCAAGGCTTGGTCTAAAAAGATTACTTTCTGCATTTGGGTCCTACTGTGTCTATTAATTATGACAAATCCAAAGTATTGGTGTTCTGTAGAGCCCGGAAATCATACAACTGGGCTATCAATGGTAATGTTGTTAGGCAGGTTTTCCATTTTAAGTATTTAGGTATTCAATTTCAGAATACTGGTGCTTGGACTAAACATCGAACCCAGGTGCTGAATTCGGCCTTCTGTAGCCATCAGCAGATTATAAGATTCTTTTTTACTCAAGGAGGCCAGTTTATTCCTTCTGCTCTGCGTATATATAAAGCCAAAACACTGGCCCAAACTCTTTATGGAATTCCCATATGGATATGAGGCTTCAAGGATTGTATTGAAAGAACCCAGGCTGTTTTTCTTAGGAAACTTCTGGGTCTTCCTCCCTGTGTTGGATTTGCTTCAATGTGCCTGGAACTGGGCATTCGTTCAGTCGAATGCATGGCATGGATTAACACCTTCAAATGGTGGTTTCAGGTGCTCTTTTCAGCAGTCTCTGGTAGCTACCTCTCCCTGATGTTTGCTGACTCTCATACTTCTCGTTGGGAGAGGGAGCTGAAGAAGAAACTTCACTTGCTAGGTTTTACGGGGCATGCTCTGGGAGATTATGGTCTCAAGGACGCCCAGTTTAGGGTAGTCCAATGGCTTGTGGACATAGATTTGCAATATTTAAGAGCCAGAGCCAACAAAACCTGCTCCCCTTTGATCTTCAGCCATACTAATAATTATGGATTGAGGATGGCTTCATATTTCTATACTCTAACCATCCCCAAGTATAGAAGAGTCTTTTCCCTAGCCAGTTTCAATGTCTTGCCCTCAGCACTACTTGACGGGCGATTCAAGAGGCTCCTGTTTAGTGAGCGACTATGCCCTTGTGATAGGGCTGAAGTTGAAACTGTGGAACATGTCTCATCATACTGCCCTATGCATAACACAGGTAGAATTAAATTACTGTCTCTCCTTGGAATTGATCCCTCTGGTTCTAATGTTAGTAATTTGGTCTTATATTGTTTAGGGGATGGCTCCTCCTATATTACTACTCAGGTTTCTAAATTTCTTTTAAGAGCTGTAACTATTAGAGGAGAATGTTGTAATTTCCTTTAGCCAAGGCTTCTGGTGTTTAATTGTTTGTGATTATATTTTTCTTGTGTTTTCTTTTGTTGCACTTACATTTTGGTCTGTGACTGCAAAATAAAAAAAATTATTATTATTATTATACAATTGTAATGGTGCCTGCCTCTTATGGCCACATATCATGATGGCCATTAAGTGAAGCATTTCACTTAACAATTCCTCCATCCCTGCTCTCCCCAAAGCAATTGTTAAATGAACTTGCAAGTTGTTAAGTGGAGCATGAGTTGCCTCAGGGATGGGGGAGGCCCTTGGAGGCCTAGCATAGATCCAGGCCCACCTGCCCTGGTCCTCCCAAGGCCTCCCCCTCTCCTATGGCAGCAGCAATATTTACAGCTACCAAAATTAACTAATGTGAATTGCACAGTATTCAGAGACTTTCGAAAGGCTATACAGATCATGTTAGCAAAGCAGAAGGGGTCACTTCATCTCTTTCAGGCATGGTATGATTCTCAAAGCAGCTGCTATGTTTCCAGTGGCTGAACTGCATTCTAATGTCACCACCGTTTCCATGTGACCATAGACAAATTATTTTGCTGCCTTAACAAGGTTTGCACAGCTCTGTTCTGATCAGTGTACATTTGAGGACCTCGTGGTAGTATAACACAAAGCAATTAATGATGCTAGTTTCTGGGTAAGATCTGTTTAACTTGTACATACTTTATTCCTGTATTTTATATTTTATGTCATATAGTGTGCCTTATTTTCATTGTGACGCTTCTGACACAAATAACGAATGAACAACAGTAAAGACCTTGAATAAGTGATAAGATTTTAATGGATACTTTAAATGGCAAAATCAGCTTTAAGTTCACTCTACTTTAGAAACAGAAAAAAATTCTGCAAATATTTTCTCATAAAATATCCCCTGGTAGTAAAGAGCCATCTCTATTCTGATAATCTTCAACTCTAATGGCTAAAAATTATAAGTTCAGCAAATGTGAAAATTACTAAATTAAGAAATCCCTACGGTTTATTATTCGTATTTGCTATTAGAATACATGAGCTTCTTTGATAGGTGATACCTGGAATGACATATAATTCAGAGTCAAAGCTGAGAAAACTCACAAATATGAACTGAAATATTGCAGAGAATAATATCAAAAAAATTGGAAGAAAAACTCACATCAAGTTCTGATTGTTTTCTTTCTTCCTCATTGCTAATCTTACCTTCAACTATATTTGTTTACTTTTTAAATGACAAATTCAAAACATTATAAGGTTTTTGGGGAGAAAAACTATTCAAAAGGAATGCAGCAGAATGAATAAAGCAGGAATTGGTCTCTATCAAATCCTTACAGCTTAAAATAATGACACAGGGTTTGATACATATTTATTTGTAGCACCCAAGATTAGCTTCTAAAGGAAGTGATTTTCTACTAGGTTGGGAAAACTAAGAAGATAATCTCTATAACTAAGACTATGTTGCTCTTCCTAGCTACACAATAAAAGTGTTAGTATGATTTATTCCATTCTCCAACATATATTGTCCTTATAATGGAAATAAAAGTGAGCCTAGTCATTGAGAATCTTCACAGATGATACTGATTTGAGTTGTATCTAAAAATTGCTTGGTTTAGCTTTTAGGAAGATTCAAGACAGCCTTAGTTTCTTTAATATGGTTTTCTTTTTTTCTGTTCTCTAATAGAAAAGCTACCTTTTATTCCTTGTATATCAAATCTTATTTAAGAGGAAGCCATTTTATAGAACGACTGCTCTAGGCGCCAAACTGCTTCTTGTTTTGTTTACTTAAAAAAGAAATCACTTTGATTAAAATTTACTTTCATTTTATGAAAAAAAATCAATATACTATTTTCGTTTTACAGAGCAATTGCATTGATACAATCAACAGCCTTCCTTGAAATGAAGATGATTTAACTTAACTAGGTTTAACCTCTGCTTGATTATAATCACTATCAGAATCCCTCCTAGCCAATTATGAATTGGTTTTGAACTTTCGGAGGGGGGGATATACTAGTATAGTGTACAATTGTGGAAAAGAATCCTTACAGTTTAATATTCATATTTGCTATTAGAGTATATAGTAATAATGATGATAGTAAAATTCAGGTATGTTTTTTTAGTTCTTAACAAATATTTCTCTGACTTCTACTTTTGATATACGGTACATACATCAGCATCTATAAACTGCATTAACCAAGAAGTAATCAGATAAAAGACAGATATTAGAGAAAACACAAGATTACTTCTAAACCATAAAAGAGGCTTGGGAAATTACTTATGGCTGACAGCATATAGCACATTAAGCCATAATACAACTTTTTAATCACCGTTTTTCATTCCATCCCTTTTCCTAGCCTGTTCTTGGCTTACAAGTTCCCAGCACCTTTGTTTTTGTAGTCTCCAAAGCACTCCTGCAATTTAGGAGTGAAAATTTTCATTATTTCTTCTGTGAACGTTTTTATACTGTGAACCAATAAAAGTATACACTGTAACCACCTCCAATCCTACAACACCTGCTCTAAGTAAGACATAATTGAAAACCTGAATGGTCTTGGATTGTGTTCTATTGCAGTGTCATCAATTCCAGCAGTAACAAACCTGTTGCTTCTCTCCCAGATAAGGCCCTGACTAGTGAAAATTAACTATAATTCTCCCATCTCCCTCCTCACCACTTGGGATTTCCTCCCTTCTTCTCTTCCATTTTGTCTACCACCCAGCATCTCAACTTCACAAAGGATGTTTGTTATGTCCTGGGCCAGCAGGCACAGGCTGCAGCGATTGGCCCGGGCAGACCATGTGGATGCCCGGGACAAGAAAGGCTGCTCCCAGCCTTTGCAATGATTGGCCAGCAAGGTATTGTGCAGGGGGGCTTAAAAGGGGGCCGCACCATTTTTAAAATCTGTTCTCTTGGTGTTGCAATAAAGGAGAACTGTTGGAACTCGTTGCTTCGTCTCAATGCCTCTTTTCCTGAAACAGAACATTGGTGACGAGGATGGGATGCCTGCAAGGCAAACAGATTAAGAAGCCAAGCTGACTCACCACAGGGGGGCTTGCAGCTCAGAGAAGTTTGGCTCCTGGAGAGTGACTCAGCCTGCCAGCACTGAGTCGCTGGAGGTGAGCTCAGAAAAGGGGGCCCCTTCTCAATCTTTGCAGTGGGAGGCGTGGACGAAGTTCCTGGGCTGAAACAATGGCAAAGATAGGCCGGCTTTCAGAATTTGACACAGCTCACCCAGAACGCTGGAGCTTGTACGTGGCCTGGGTAGAGAACTACCTCCGGGTGAATCAAATTCGTGAAGATGACCTCAAAGCTGCCATACTGCTGTGTGTGTGGGCAAGAGACCTTTGAGACTGCGGAGAATCTGGTTGCCCAGCACCACTGGAATCAATCACCTACACAGACTTGAAGAGGATGCTTCGAGAGCATTTTGAACCCAAGCTCTCAGTGATTGCCTGGCGACACGCGTTCGAGCAGAGGGACCAGAGGCCTGGTGAGTCTGCAGCAGAGTTTGTTGCGGCCTTGCGACAAGCAGCTAGGCCCTGCAAATTCAAAGACTTGGAAGAGAGACTGAGTCTGTGGCCTGCGAAGCCGGGAGTTGCAGCAGAAGCTCTTCGCGAAGGAAGGCCTCATGTTCCAAGATGCCCTGAGGGAAGTTTCAGCTGAAGAAGCAGCAGGCGGAGCTGTGAAGGCCTTGCGGCTCTCAAAGCCTCCTCAAGTTCCAGCCACCGTCCATCAAGAGGTTGCTCACAAAGAATCCAAACAGGATCCAGAAATGGAAGTGGACCGGCTGTATCAGACTCCAGGGAGAAGGCCTCATGGAGGGAAGGCCCAGCCAGCATCATCCCCTCGGTGCATCTGGTGTGGAGGCCGCCATCGCCGCGCAGACTGCCATTTTCGGTCCGCCATCTGCAGGGCCTATGGGAGGCAAGGCCACATTGCCTCCGTCTGTTTGGGTCACCAGAAGGAACGTTATCCAGAAGAATTGCCTCAGAAAGGTACCAGGGTCCCCAGCCAGAACAGGGTGGGCTTCTGCGCATCACGTAGGAGCGTTTTTAGAACAGGGGTCCACAGGCCACTTAGGAAGAAGCTTCACATCGACGTGAAGTTGCAAGGGGTCCCCTTGTCGATAGAGCTGGACACTGGGTCTGCTGTATCGATCATCTCCCTAGATACCTTTAACAAGGTCTGCAGCAGAAGCGGCCTACGGGTGAAACTCAGGCCGTCAAACCTCATCCTCACAGATTTCCAAAATTCCAGAGTCAACGTGAGGGGGGAGGCCACACTCAAGGTGCAGTGTAGGAATTTTGAGGGGCTACTGGATGTAGTTGTGGTTGGGGGAGACCGTACGAGTCTCATTGGATTCGACTGGTTTGAGGCCCTGGGAATTCAGGTGACTGGAATACACAGTGTGCAAACAACAGGCCTGGCTGGGGTCTGCAAGGAGTTTGCAGATGTGTTTAATCCAGAACTTGGCTCCTACAAAGGCCCTCCTATTTCTCTGAGGCTAGACCCAGCCATAGCCCCCATTAGAATCAAGCCACGCAGGGTGCCCTTTGCCTTAAAGGGTAAAATAGATGCAGAGCTGAATAAACTGATTCAGCAGGGTACCTTAGAGCCTGTGGACAGTAGTCCATGGGAAACGCCCATAGTTATGCCACTAAAGGCCAATGGTGAAGTCCGAATCTGTGTGGACTACAAGTGCACACTTAACAAAGCGTTGCAGCAGCATTCGTACCCAGTACCAGTGGTCAGTCACATTCTAGCCTCCCTCAAGGAGGGCCAGATCTTTGCTAAGCTTGACCTGGCTCAGGCCTATCAACAATTGCCAGTTGATGAGGAAACGGCCGAGGCCCAAACTATAGTGACTCACAGGGGGACATTCAAGGTAAAAAGATTGCAATTTGGAGTAAACGTGGCCCCTGGCATCTTCCAGAGTGTAATGGAGCAAACGCTCCGAAATATCCCTGGTGTTTGCCCATACTTTGACGATGTCCTCATCGCTGGGGACTCAGCTGACAATTTAGCTGAAAGGCTGAGAGCCGTTTTGCTATGTTTCTGCCAAGCGGGGCTGAAGCTTAAGCAAGACAAGTGCAAGATCGGGGTTACCTCCACGGAGTTTCTAGGATTCCGCATTGATGCTCAGGGCATCCACCCTGCTGAATCCAAGCTGCAAGCAATTCAGCCGGCCCCATGTCCCAAATCTAAGGGCGAACTTCAGGCCTTTCTGGGACTGCTAAATTTTTACCACTCATTTCTTCCTCACAAGGCTGCAGTGGCTGAGCCGTTACACCGGCTCTTGGACAAACAGACTCCTTGGCAGTGGACACAAGCACATGAAAAGAGCTTCAAAGAGGTCAAGGCCTTGCTCTCTTCAAATGCGGTCCTCGCGCACTTCAATGAGAACTTGCCAGTGTGCATCGCCTGTGATGCGTCCCCTTATGGGATTGGGGCTGTGTTAAGTCACTTGAAGGCTGATGGAACACAAGTCCCAATAGCATACTACTCTAGAACCCTGTCATCAGCTGAACGCAATTATGCACAGATAGATAGGGAAGCCTTAGCCATAGTGGCTGGCATAAAGAAGTTCCATGAATTCATATATGGCCACCACTTCACAGTCTTTACAGACCATAAGCCACTGCTGGGGTTGTTCACAATGAACAAACAAACCCCACACATAATATCTCCACGAATGCTGAGATGGTCTATCTTCCTGTCTGCATATGACCATACACTGGTTCACAAGCCAGGCAAAGAAATGGGTCATGCAGATGGTCTCAGCAGGTTGCCATTACAGCAGATAGAGGCAGATCCAGCACCTGCCAACCGCATCCTGTCTATTCAGGACTTGCCTGAATCTCCCCTCAGTGCTAGGGACGTGGCTGCAGAAACAGCCACCGATCACACGCTAACATGCGTGCTGACCTGGGCGTTGTCTGGATGGCCTGACACATGTCCAGGCTCAGAATTCCAGAGTTTCTGGCAGAGGAAGCATGAGATTTCCACCTTCAAGGGGTGTGTCCTATGGGGTAGCCGGGGTAGCCGGGTAGTAATCCCAACCTCATTGAGGACTAGAGTCCTGCAGTCGCTGCATGAGGGACATCCAGGAATAGTTCAGATGAAGGCGTTAGTGCGCAGCCATCTTTGGTGGCCTGGGCTCGACAAAGACGTCGAGGCCCAGGTCCACGGGTGCACTGTTTGTCAACAGTCAAGGCCGGAGATGCCCCAGGCCCCAGTTCATAGGTGGGAGGAGACTCATACCCCATGGTTGAGGGTCCATATCGACTACACTGGGCCCTTTCAGGGGCAATTCTTCTTAATTCTCGTGGACAGCCATTCCAAGTGGCTAGAGGTCGTGCCTGTCTCCTCCACTACCACTGCTAGGACCATCCAGGTGCTGAGAGGGATCTTCGCTGCACATGGACTTCCAGATGTCCTTGTCTCTGACAACGGGCCCCAATTCACGTCATTTGAGTTCAAGGCGTTCCTCCAAGCCAACATGATCCGGCATGCCACATCTGCACCGTTCCATCCAGCTTCCAACGGCCAGGCTGAATGAATGGTGCGCACAACCAAGGATGCCTTAAACAGGATTACGCACGGGACCTGGCATCACAGGTTAATGGACTTTCTTCTTTGCCACCACACCACACCTTGCACAGCTACTGGAAAGAGCCCAGCTGAACTCCGCTGGGGTTGCCGCCTCATCACGAAACTAGACAGATTGCACCCAGACCGGGTGGCTTCACAAGTGTCACAGCAACGGGCACCTAGGAGACTACAAGTGGGAGATCCAGTCTGGGCAAGGAACTATGGACCAGGACATCTCTGGGTCACAGCAGTGGTATGCAAGGTCTCTGGGCCGCTGTCATACGAAGTGGCCTTGGACGATGGTTGTTTGATCTGACGTCACATTGACCAACTGCGCTGGAGGCTTCCCAGCAACTCTTCTGCTCCTAGCTCTGCTCTCATGGGGAGGAGGACCACACTTACGATTGTGGACCACGGTCTCTCCAACATCCTCAGGCTTCAGCTATTGCTCCAAACAGGGAGTCCGCAGAAAAGGGGTTCGCCATGGAGGCAGCTCTGGCCTCTGGCACTCAGGCCACTCCAGCTGCTGGTCTAGGGCTCGAGGGACAGGGCTCCCAAGAGGAGTCCATTGGGGACTTGGGGAATTCCACCCCACCACTGGACTTGGGGAATTCCACTCCCCCCAAGGAACCTTGGATTGGATTTAGCAGATCCAGCCAGTCAGCAGCTGGGTGGGTCCCCTGGGTCTTTGGGGCAACAAAGTCCTGGTCTGCCTAGCCTTGCAGGCAAGCTGGCAGGCCAGGCACACACACCGGCCATGAGAAGATCAGGGCGGGCCGGAGGTCCTGCCAAATACTTACAAGACTATGTACTGTCCTTCTGTACTGCTGACTGTCAGTGAAGCCTGTGTGCTTTATCTTTTAAAATCCTGAATGTGTCAAGTTTATTGAGTTACATTTTTTATGCCTTAACATGGCATTTAATCAGGGTGAAAGGGGGGAGGAGAAAGTAAAATTTGACTATCTGTGATAGAACCTCCATGGACAGGTATAGTCTATCTAACACAAGACAAATGATTTTTTTTCCCCTTTCTTCAACCTTTAACTGTGGAAGCAATCCAGAAAATGATGAATATTCTCATTTTCAGCTTTGTAGGATCTTAATCTGGCAATTATCAAGAAATTGGAAAGTATTAAATACCCAGGTAATGGTGGGTCCCAGTCTTGCCTTTGTCTATAGATGGCTGCATATAGTCCTATCATAGTATGGGAGCATGTTCCAGAGCAGGGGTTCCTAACCCCTGGTCCGTGGACTGGTACCAGGCCATGGCATGCCAGAAACCAGTCTGAACAAACAAGCAAAGCCCCATCCGTGGTATTCAGGCAGCACATAAAACCATGCACTCTCCGGTCTGTGGAAAAACCTTTCTCCACGGAACCGGTCCCTGGTGCCCAAAAGGTTGGAGACCTCTGCTCTAGAGTTATGCTGATATGCTCATCTCTCCTGACTTGTCTTCCTAAGAGAAGAGGAAATGTCTGCCTAGCAGCTTTTTCTTACATTGCACAATTATATATTTAAGACTAATAAGATTCAAGGCCCAACTATGGCTAGTTAAGTTCAACTAAGTTTGGATTTTTTTTCCCATCCCTAACATTGGGAATGTTAATCTGTCTGGACTTTGACACTGAACCATTGACAGGTACAAGAAATATGTGAAATGGTGGCAAAAGGAAGGTGTACACTTCAGGTGAGCTTGCACTTCCTGAACTTGTGACTTCTCTGGCACCTGTGGCAACAGGCTGATGTCCAGGTGTCTTATCAGATTCTGAAGCTGGAAACAGCCCAAAGTCAGTTGTGGCATTTATAATTTTTTTTGTAAGTCTTTTTTTAAACAGCTGATTTGTCTGGCTACCGGTCAGGGAAACTAAGCATCTCACCTAGTCTATGCAACTGAAGCCCCCAGGGGAGAGGATTTGCATATCCCATGTGTGGAAGGAAGAACCTGTTTTCCTGCTGGTAGAGACAACTGAGAGTTATAGAACAGAACAGAAATTGCCTGGTAACATCAGTATGGAACCCGAGTTGAAATACCAATAGATGGGTGGTGAGTGCTAATAGAATAATGACTAATGATTGTCTTTTGATTTAGTAGATTTTAATAGGAACTTGTGTGGAGAAACTACAACCACTTTGGGAAGAGTTCTCCAGACTACTGAAATCTATACAACAATGGGCTTGGTTACACTTTTCCTGCTGATCATTATAGATGCTGAAGAGACTGATCACCATTTCAGCTACAACAAGATCAGTTATGCTGATGCATAACTGATGCATAACTGATCGATTTTGGCCTAGGACTGATGCTATATTAGCTTAATGGAACAGTGGAATGGTGAACATTTGAGTATTGATTTGTATGTATGTAATTGTTCATATGCTTTCATTTATTATGTGTATTTCTTGTTCATGTTCCATGTATTTTAAATGTATTTACAGGCTAATTACACTTTACAAAAACCCCATCAAGTGAACCTCCAGGAAATACTTGCGGAAGACTGGGCAGAGGAGATTGTGAGGGTAATAACTTGTGGGAATAATTGGCCTTATATTTACATTTTCTTTCTACAAAAAGATTTCTTGCTCCATTGAACAGAGGGACTGCATAGCATGGAATATGCTAAACAAGATGACCAATATTTCACTTAGGTCACCTATTGACTGAAGGCTTTTCCTTTAAATGTCCCCTACCCTTGTTGTATGTTTAGAGCTAGCAGATTTCTGAGTATGTATACCCCTCCATGGAGGGCATCCTTTGGGAGTTCCTTAATTCTTCATGGCCCCAGTTATGCATCTTATTTAGTCACTAGGATGACTCAGGAAGATGTATACTTCTTGCATATATCGCAAGTCCTCCCACATAATAGTCAGTGCATACTGAAATTGAAAACACCAGACCAACTCCAAGGGATGGTTAATTTTGGATGTGTGGGCCTGCTGCTTATACAGTGTTGACTTATACGTGGTATTTGCCTGCTTTGAGGTTGTTCAATAGGCATTGCCCTTCTCCTTATTTCAGCATTGCTTGTACTCTATGCCCATGTTATTGATAATACCATATAGGATAATACCAACTGAAGTCTCAAATTGCTATTTGGCCCCACACAGCCCTAGATTATTTTTATGGGCAAACATAGGAGGTGTATGTGCATTCACTACTTCTAGTTGTTATGCCCATTATCAGAGTTCGTGTTTTTCCCACTTTCACTTAGGCTATGCTTTGAATTGTAGTGTGTGTTAATGCCTCTCTTTTTTTCTTCATTTTTTAAAATGAAATTTACTTATTCCTGGTTGTCTATCTTGACATAGTTGACACCATTTCTTTGGTGTTTGTTATTTTGATTTCTATATTTGCTTTGTTTCTTCTTACTTGGATGCCAGCCCTGTATTGTGCCGTTTTTGTGAGCTGTTTTCCATAAGGCTTCTATTCCTTCTTTTCCAAATTGATACTCCTGTGCATTTGGTCCCTGATTCTTTTTTTTTTCAAAAAGTTTTTTATTGTTTTCAGCATAAAAAAAAACACATCACAAGTACATCACAATTGAAACCCCCCCCCACCCCCCACCCTGATTCTGTTGGTCCACAATTTCTTTGTTTTGGTGATGCTGAAAGGGCATCTTTTATTTGCCCTTTAGCATCAAGGGGGAGATTATGAGGAGCAAATGACATGGCTTTTGTGATTTGTTAACTAACACAGTTATTTTGAATTTTAATTTGATGTATTTTCTCTTTTAAAAAAATGTTGGTTCATTACAGATTGGAATGTAGAATAGTAGTATGGATTGATTAGATAGCTTTTAATCTTCCTAAATGAAAAGATAAATCTTCAGATTGATTATTTTCTCTGTTCAGGTACAATACAGACAGGAATTTAGGAATAGCTTTTTAACATTCCTAAATTGAAGAGGTAAACAGACTGAAGATTATCTGAAGATTAAAAAAAGTTTGTTAGTACAAATTTGAGTCTGTTTTATCTCTTTTTTAATCTCCTGTTTGTTCTCCAAACAACCTTATTGTTACAGTTAAGCCCCTTCTGACATCAGACTTCATTTTAATGAACATGTGTGATATTATGGCATGCAAATGTGTAACATATTTGACCATGTTACAAAGGGCAGGTTACTTTTATCCTGTCCAACCAACTTTCCTCTTGGATTTTTCTTTGTTATGCTAATTATAAAAGGTGTTGTAAGCTAAAAATTGGGGTTCCCTCTTTGAATGAGAGGAATCCCTTTTATCTGAATATTCTGATAAATTGTAACAAAATGATCTTCCTTTCTCAGTTTGTCTCATTGGAAAATAGGCAAGAATCATATTTGGCCTTCAATACAATAAGAGATTTTTTTCAGTCTTACATTCCAAAACTGCAGCATTTCTTAAGAATTTTGATGTAACTTCCTGAAATTTGGGATATCAAGATGCCTGGGAAAATCAAGGCTATTTAAAGTTTAGGGAATCAAAGCATCTAAAGATTAAACATTCCTATGAGGTCATAGCTAGCAATGCTATGATTCACTATTTTTTTTAAATAAATCTTTGTTGACAAAATACAGCTTTTTAACAGATAAGATAGCATGTCCTGATTATTAACTTTTGATATTTCTCATTCTGAAGGACTAACATGATATATTTTTGGCACTAGTTGCTGCCTAATTCAGATAGCATTTTAGATCACGAGTAATGTATGTGTTGCTGCAGTTACATATTGAACCAGGTGGTTTGCTTCTGAACTTGCATT
Organism: Protobothrops mucrosquamatus; assembly: GCF_001527695.2. Classification (NCBI taxonomy): domain Eukaryota; kingdom Metazoa; phylum Chordata; class Lepidosauria; order Squamata; family Viperidae; genus Protobothrops; species Protobothrops mucrosquamatus. The sequence goes on from NW_015388159.1 coordinate 88,236, forward strand.
TCAGTCTATTAGCAATGACAAGAAAACATCAGAGTTTATCTTATGGCAGCCAATCAATTAAGTAGCTACTTCAAATCCATAATTTCATTATTTATCCTCGTATTCTCATAGATCGGAAGTTGTTTTTAAATGTCTCAATAAGTATCGGTAAATACTTTAGCAGTATAATTTAGAACAAGCAGAATATTTGCTATAAGAATTAATTGTTGTTGAATATTGTACAGCACAATTTCCTATTTAGGTCTTTTACTTAAACCAATGTATAGATATTCTGACATTGTATAATTGTAAAATATTAAGTTAAAAAGCTTATATACCAGACTAAGGTTCCCCCCACAAATATGCACTAATACAGATGGAGTTGGCATAGGTCATTTACACAATCCTGCATGTTTTCTTTTTGTTTGCTTGTACTACTTATTTTTCATTCCTAGGAAGATAAAAAAAAAATAGGGCTGGCATATAACATTAATATAAAGTTGTAGAGGCCTGGTTTAATACTTGCAACATGCAAATGCTGACAAAAAAGTGTTTGGCTCCAGGTGCTTGAATATTATTAAACAGTCTACTTTTCTATCTGCCTATTTTAATGTATGAGCATGTAACAGTTTGGCTAGTTTCACTTATAGGTATAATTACAGCATTAAAATTTCCACTTAATCATGAGATAAGGTCAAGTAGTATGATAACAACAGTCATGCATTTTTCATTATCTTCTTATTTTCATTATAGTACATGTCCAATATCTTACTGTTCAAATTCATTTTCTAATGTCTCTTTAAGTGATGTTTCACTCATTCCAGTATTAGAAGCATTTTGATTGTATAGCAATTTGCCAGTTACATTTAATTCCTTTTAATTCAATTCTTGATGATGAGTTTTTGGTGTTATAAAGTATAACACACCATAATGGGATGTTCCATTATTATAAATATATATTGTTTAACGTTCACATCCTTTCCTTATATTAGTCTTGGGAAGTTTGTTCAGCTTCTAGTAAATGGATGTGGTATATCTTGCTATGTCTATCATGACAACTCTTTTGTCAAGAGGCAATTATCTCACCCATTTTACAACTAAGTAGTCCAAATTCCAGATATGTGTTCAAAATTCCAGATATGCCCCCAGATAAAAAAGATAACTACTCCTGGTCTATACAAGGGCATATATAATTATTCTTAGATATGTTGTTCATATTAATGGAGCAAAAGCTTACTAAAATTATAGGAACCTCTTTTAAAATTAGCCACTTTCATAATATGTTTATCACATATTTATTACTGTTACTCAGGACACATATAGCATAAATACTTTTTAAAATTTACTTTCAATATGATTAGCCTTTATCATATAGTTTTCTAAAATATAATGTATAAATAAAAAGGTTTGTAGGTCAACCACAGAGGTGCCTAAATCAACATTTCAGTTACCTGAAACTCTTCAATCCTAGATGTGCCACATCAGAACTTTTGGAAGTTGTTACTAAATTATAATATTTAATTTGACATAGTAGCTAATGTATTAAAGGCTTTGTTTAATACACAATATTGAGGATGGCAATGTTCATATAAATTAAATGATTAGCTTAACTTTATTGAATTTTAATTACATTTTAATTTAAATGATGTGAAATCAAATTAATATTGTCTTTTAGAGTGTGACCTGAGCCTATGACTCAAGACAAATGCAATAAGCCTAGACAAAATAATGTGAATTTCAATGCATATTGAGACTGTAATGCAATGTTATTTTCCACTAATAAAAACATAAGATCATATTGACTAAGATTAGCTCTTCAAGATTTCAAGCCATCAATTTGCCAGCTCTACCAAAATCTATCAAAGTTTGAACATCTAACCCTGAGCCAACATTTTTCCTGAAGCCACACTGTATATCTCTTCAGATGGGTATGGAATAGAGAATTACAAAAGCAAAGATATTTGGGCTAGTAATTATTATCTTACTGAATGTATATCTTATTACTGTTGTCTTACTGAATGTATCATGCAATCATAATTTGGACAGATTCTGATCCAACCAGCTATTACTCTGAATGGAATTTTAAGGATTTAGCCAAATTTAAAAGCTATATGGTTAATTGTTAATATAGCCAAACAGGGGAATTATTGTGTCTCAGCAATTTTCTTTGAATGTTTTCAAATCAGGAATTCCCTCAATATGATTTTTTATTATTAATATTTGAACTGAATTATGTTGTGGAAAAACATTAAATAGAAAAAGAAATATAAAACAATATTTTTATAAAGATTGCCATTAATGTTAATATATTTGATATAAGTAGTGCCATACTTAAAGCAATATTATCCTTTATTATACAGGAATGAAAATAGTCAGAGAAGCACTTGTTTAAAAATTTGCATCTTCTTCATCAAATTGTTTTCCTAGATAGCAATGCATTTTTAAAGTTCAGTGAAAGTTACAGTGGGAAAGCAGACATAGAAAAGCCAAAGCAGTGGGGAATGAAGTTACCATGTGGCTAATTAGACCTAGAAATGTCGGTCTTCTTTTTCCATGGGGGAGTGGGGGATGCATAATATTGACTTCTGGTTAAAAAAAAATAAACCATGGTTAGCTTATCTGTTCTAGAATTGTGAAAATATAGCCTTTGTATCACAGTAGATTGTACCTAAAAAACTGACTCCAGAAAAGTGAAATAAAATAGAATGTTCTTTCCAGTTTCTTTTTCTTATCTGGCATAAATCTCAAATTAATAGTTTGTTATAATAGAAGGCACTGGTCTTTAAAAGGACTTATGGTCATATGTAAGTCTTCTAAACTTTGTTACAGGGCACCTAGCTAATAAACCAAATTATAACCTTGGTTTATAGGAAGACAGAGTTCTTGAGTTTTTAAATATATTCTTCAAAACCTAAAAGTTGTAAACATAGTTATGTATATTTAAATAAGCTTTGTATGAATATGTGGTGATAAAATTCATCCCTGTTATTAGGAAATACTTCATTCTGAGTATGTAAGCAAGCATCAGTACTTTAACTGTGATTGGCTTGACTGACCTCAATTATTTATGAAAATCCCTATTTTAACAAAAGCTTCTGTTGGCTCTCAAAGTTCTCTTGTTTTGTTTTTGTTGTTGTTTTTGTTGTTGTTTTTGTTATATCTACATCCCCAAACATAAATGACTATGCAAGAAACCATTTGAATTACAATAGCAAACTTAGCGAAAGAAGGAAAAGAAGGCTACTTAGGCAGAAACAGAAATCTAAATACTTCTAGAAAAAAGAGGGTCTGTCTCCCCAGAAAACATCTTGTTCCTGGAGTCTTAATCCTACCTATTACAAAGATTCAAATCATAGTTTTAAATAGGATTCCAACAAAAATCAAGAACTCTGGTGATAGTAAACCCAAGTAAAAGCTCAGATATGGGAACAAGCTTGAATAACCACCCATGGTCTCCCTGTGAGAGAACAGCTACTCAGAAAATTGCCAGCATCTGTGCTGCTTTTATCCTGGCTCTCTAAGCCCTCCCACCAGCCAGCACGGCAGAACTGCCTATAAAAAGCTGTTCTGCAAAGCAGCTGGGCGTGTTTGTGTGGGGGAAAGAGAAGAGGCAATATAGGGTGTGTTTGTGTAGAGAAGTAAAGCAGCCAGAAAGAGAAGTTTTTCTAGCACTATTCAAACAGCAACAGTAGAATATTCACAAGAAGGAGGAGTTGAAGTAGTAGTAGCTGTGGAGAGTGAGTAAGCTGTGGAGAGTGAGTAGTAGTAGCTGTGAGTAGTGAGTAATACTATGAGTATGCAAGGGCTTCTGTGTGTTATTTAGGCTCTTTTCTATATGAGCCTACAAAATGGGATGCACTTAAAAAGAATCTGTGACAAAGTCGTGGCTGTAGTGAAATATACTAAACAAAGTGGGATATTCAAAACAAGATAGCATAGCCTCCCAGGTAGCATTCACACAGGTGGGACTGGGTCAGATTTAAGGAATTAAGATTCTCTGTACAGAATTTAAAAAACCCTCTCTGCAAAAGGAAGTGAGTTTGGCCCTTGCAGAACTCTGATTTTTAGGGCAATAGCCACCATCCTGGCTGCAAAAGCTAGATTACTCACTAGAACCTACACTAAACAAACAGGGATGAAAAAGGTAGAAGGGGCAGATTCTCCTTTAAATATAGAAGAAACTACTAGTTTGTAGAGTCTGGCATCCACCCTGTGCCTGTACTAAAACCAAAGAAAGGTAAACCAACCAGAAAAGAGGGTAAGCTCAGATATTTTTGGCAAATATCTTTACAGTAATGTTGAACCAATAGCAAGTAAAAAGACTTGGTTTCTTTTTTTAAAGAGTGGCTTTTTTGGGGGGGCAGAGATGAAAGATAAGCTGGAAGGGAAAAGAGTGAAAAAGAAGCAAGAAGAATTTAGGGGTTTATGTAAAAGAGTCCAGTTAGCTCGAGTGGCACATTTACCTTTAAAATTTTCAAAACATATAGGTAGGGGAGGTGGTCCCAAAGACAAATTTCCAAGATATCAGAGGAAGACATAGAAAACTATTTTACTGTTTGAAATAGTTGCTACCCTCTTGTAAATGGGTGAGTGATTAGCCCATCTTTAACAGGAGAGATTCTAAGAGCTTATAGCAATCTTCCAGCTAGGGAAATAATGGATTGCTCTCATGTTAGGGAGGAAATCCTATACAGGTGTAATATAAGCCTTTGTACCTATAGTAAAGATTTAGGAGTTACACATGTAACAAACATGAAGGGGACTTGTGAATTGTCAGCAAGATAGGAAAACCTAGAGAGAAAATGGTTGAGGCCAGATGAAAGGAACAAAGAAAAAATGGTAGAGAAAGTAATTTTAGAACAGTTTCTATGCATACACTCTACCAAAATGAGGTTTGGGGTACAGAAACGCTACCCAGAAATGGGTGAAAAGGCAATATAATTGGCTGAGCAGCAAAAAGCAGCAGCAAACAGATCGGAGGATGCTAGAAAGGAAGATGCAGAAGGAGAAAAGAAAATAACAAAGTCTCTTCAAGAAAGCAGGGGTCATGAAGATTTGGAAAGTTTAAAAGAGAAAGATGTAAAAAGCCTTTAGCTCCTCCCCAAATGAAAGGAACACATTGATAGATCCTTAGTTTTTGTAACTGTGAGAAAAGTGGGTATTTGTGAAAAAAATTGTAAAAGCCAGAGGAAAAAAGGGAATGTCTGCAGTTGTGCAAGCACCACTGGGAATTAAAATTATGATTCCAACAAAGTTAATGTCACTGTAGAGGCCTAGTAGATATTGGAAATAGACTAACATTAGTATATCCTCATTTAGTGTTTTTTTTTTTAAAAAAGCCAGCATCTATGGAAAAGAACCCCATACCAGTGTTTAAGTAGACTGAGATAGTCCCATTGATTAAATCCAGACTACAGAAACAGGGCATTATCCAGGTAACAATAGAAGTTATCTCTAATTTACCATGTAATCAAGTTTTTCCATTTACTTGATGGTTAGATCCAGATAAAAGTATTCAAGGAGGCAGCTAATATAGTGGGAGTAACCATGAAAGCCCAGTTTAGGGCAAATATGAGGCTAGAGCAGAAGCAGGAAGTGATGGCAACTGAGATTCTTCCCAGCCATACTAATCTAATAGGAGAAATAGGATGCTCTAGAAAGGAGAAAACTTTGCAAAGAAAGGCTAACAAATTAGAGGTAAACCCATAGGGATAGCCAATTCCTAAATGGAAAATTCACTTAGGACTCTTACAAAAGGAAGACCCAACATTAAAACATTGTTGGTTAGCAGCAGAAAAGGAAAAACAACACCCAGATTCCAAGAAAAATCAAGGCTGCAGTTCTAAATTCATCCCTATATACAAAGGAACAAATCAAACAAATAGTTCTCCAAAAATATTGCAACATTATGTTGGAACTAGCACACGAAAATCCATGGTCTGTGCATATGCATGGAGATAGGATCACATTCAGAATATTGGATAGATTTTATTGGCAAGGGATCTGTAAATATGTGCTCCATTATTGTAGACCTGCCTTGTTAGTCAGTGAAACCAACAGGGGGACATGATAAAGTTCCAATAGAGAGAGTGCCTGTAATCCCTAATCTTTTTTCTAAAATAACCATGGACATTGCAGGCCCTCTGTCACAATCCAATAAAGGCAATGAATATAATCTAATTGTCTGATTATGCAATTGGTATCCTAAAGAAAGTCCATAAAGTCCATGATAGCCAAAAGAATAAGAAGAACAGGTTAAAATCTTGTAGGCCAGGTATAACCAATGAGGTCAAGGGTCAAATTTCCAATCAGCACTACTTAAATATCTTTATACAAATTTGGAAATAAAAGAGGCTGTCCACCAATCCTTGAGCAAATTGTCTTACTGAAAGGATGTATCAAACCCTAAAAGATATTCTTAAGAAATATACAAACCAAGATCCAAAACACTGGGATACATGGCTGCCTTTTCTGTTTGCATACATAAAATCCCCACAGGGTTTAGACCCTTTGAGTTAGTTTATGGGGGACAACCTTAAGGAGTTTTAGACATTAAGGAATGCAGGTATGAAAACTTAGAAAGCCCTACAAACGTAATATCTGTTTTATATTAATTATAAATTAATATAATTAATTAATTTAAAATTAATTATAAATTACATTAATATGTTAAGTTAAAGGCCCTTAGACACATTATCCAAAAAATATTTAAAGACAGCCTGGGAAAGGCAAAAGAGACACTATGATAAGGGCTTAGAATCAAAGCATATTGCAAAGTGGCAGGGTCTCTACATATTAAAGAGAACTGTGTTAGTGAATTATGAAATTGAGCTGGAAGACCGAAAAAGAAAATCTACTATGCTAACTCCTAAGAAAATGGCACAATAGATCTGGAATGACTTTGCTTGTACTGAAAAAGTTATCCAGAATTGTTGGACCAAACTTGTGATGCAATACTGCAACTATCCCATGGAAAAGTACATATTCTAACTTGTGGGACAGTAATAGAAAGATCTACAATCGCATAACATATTTTGTATATGTATGTTCACCATACAACCAGGTTTATTTGCTTTAGTTGGAGCACAGAATATAAAATCTATATAACCAATTGTACAGCATCCCTATAGGATTCTTGAACTATTGAAAGAAATGTTTAAAAATGAAATAGGAGGTAGGAGGAGAGATTTTGTATTTTTTATGATCTTGATATCAGTAATAAATCATATTATGGACAAGGGGAGACAGTTACGTGTCAGGTTATATGTATGCCAAATTCAATAATATCCAGCTTTGTTTGGTCATGGAAGGCATTTGATCAATAACAGCATGCTTTAACTTCATTCAGTTACTTCAAGCAATATTTCTCTGCTGAGACCAGAACCTAGTTTGGAAGTGCCGATGAAGCACTCCTTGGAAGGCAGATTATGTATTGACTCTGCTCTTGTTGATAGAAAAATTGTTGCGCCTTGGATTTGCATCAATAATGTGGAAAAACTTTGATTTGAGAATGGAAATGTTAAGTCATAGCATCCTGGATAATTCCTGAAGGCAGATAAGTTGAATTAATATACACCCATGTAGAAAAATTTGAAATTTGCCCAAATATAAGATGTGGATTTTGTGCAGACAAAATTGGAATATCAACATTCCTTTATATGCTTCATATCTTTCCTCCTCACATTCTGGGACAGCGTATCCAAGCTTGTCAGTAGTTTGATATAGTGACTGAATAATATTAGTGCAGTTTAATATTCACATGATATCAGCATGCATGAACTTTAATAACTAAATCCTCATAAAATATGAACTGTCAACTAAGCCTCCAAGATTATAATTCTTGTTTGATCAATCTGCTTGACTGATCCCTGGTCCTTAAAAAGCAAAAGTTTGATGAAAACTCCTTTTCTTCTGTGGATTAGCTTTTTAGACCAGACACCCAAAGACCATTAAATGTACTTATGAGTAAGTCTCAAAGACTTCAGTAAAGCTTATTCCAAGGGAAACCTATACAAGATTATACTTTTGAACTTTAATTATAACTGTGTAGAAATGCAGAATACAGTATAAAATATTCTAAGCTTTGTCCAAAGAGACAAGAATTCCAGATGTTTACTGAGAAATGTTCATAACAGGATTTTCTGTCATGGGATGACATTACTCATTACTATATGTATTTGCTGAAATGTATCTGCTGAATGATTCTTATTGTACATATTATCTTATTCCTGGCAGGCACTTACCCATAATATATTTCTAAACATATCATCCATGACAAAATACGTGTGTATTTTTTTATTGTCAATGCCAGAGATAAGCAAGATGAGCAAGCAAGTGTTTAATCAACTATCTCACTTGCTTCCTAACCAGCTTGGTAAAGCTCTGGGTGGGGGGAGCAGTTTCTAAAGATTATTTTAATTAAAGTAAAATGAAAGTTGCATCTAAGGTACTTTTAATTAACCTCGCCCTCAACTTTATTTTCAATAAGGCCTGAATATGTTCCATAAATATCTCTGCAAAATGTTTAATGGCTACTAGTAATTGCTTTGAAAATTTGCTTACCAACCCACAGAAACACAATCTTACTCTCATTCTGTTTCCTGCTCCTGCCTTTGCCCCCACTTCCACTCTTTTCCTCTCCTTTCTGATGACTATGCACACCATGGCAGAGATTTACTCCTATTGTGTTGCAGTATATGATACGACAGCTATGATCTAGTTAAAATTAAACAATGGAGACTGAAAAATTTAACTATAACAGTATTTTCATCTTATAAATCTAATTTTGAAATCAGATTTCTGACATTATTTGTCTGATAAGATAAATGTCTTATATAATGGAAGGAAATGTCACATATCTAAATAAGAATTTTATTACAATAGGTCAGCATGTACAGTATATATGTCATAACAGATCCACAACTATTTCATGTTTGTATTTAATGAACACTATTAATTTTACAAAATGCAGCTACTATCATCAGCCCAAATCCATCCACTTCAGAATGAAGGCCTCTTCCTTGTAGGTTATATACACAGTTATCCATGCTGGTCTAATCCATGTTGGCAGTTCAGTGTTTTTTTTACTTCCCAGGATTGACTGGAAAAAGAAGCCTAATTAAAATTAATTATATAATCTAATTTGATTTGACCGATGCTAAACTTTGTTTTTCCCTTTCACATTCAAAGTTACTATTTAATAACCCTTTGGTAGGCTTCTGGAGATCATACTCATGAGATGTCATGGCATTAGAGAGCCCTCAGGTGGGTCTTTGCATCTATCTGGCTGTTTTGTTTTGTTTTCATATATACCCTGGCATGCAAATTTATTTACAATAAAATTACTAAAATATAAAACATAGAAGCAATACATCAATGTCAAAACACTCATTGAAAGAGAAAGGAAAATAAAATAGACAACTCACCCAGCTACTATTCAAGAAAAAGATGGGTCTGCCACGTTTGCTTAAAACATGCTATACTAAGCATACTGGAAATGTAAGGAGGAGAACATTTCAAAAAGTAAGCAAGATTATGGGAAAGTAACATAAGATTAATTTTTCATAAAATGAGAGAGTATATAGGCACACCAGAAAAGACCAATATTCAGCTTCTGGCAGCAGGCTTCTATGGCTGCTGTAGGCACAAACAAGTTTAAAAAGCCCTTTTATATTCCCAGCAATCTGCAGGCAGAGTTGACCTCAAGGTCATCCAAATGATATGTGCATGGTGAGATGATCACTCGCATCATGATGTCTAATGCATGGCATGGCCTCTATGCATGTTGCATTCATATACTCCCCAGTGGACCCCAATGGATCCTAGGCAGAGAACAAGGATAAAGCAGCAAGGGCATGAAGGGAGGTGAAGGGAAGCCAGAAGAAAAGGGCCACTGAACTCTTGCAGTTAGTGGCTGGTGAGCTGGGAGGGAGAGGAGAAATTTGGTACAAACATCCATCTTATTCTGTTCTCCCAGTAAGATGCCTAGTAAAGGAAGGTGGTAGATATGCATGTCTATGGCAGGGAGAAAAAGAAGCATGCATGCAGATTTGCTTGTGTTCATAAGTATTTGGGCATTACTAATAGTTTAAACTCAGCACCTTGGGTATCCTCAGGCCCCTGAAGATTGCCTGCCTGTCTCTTTTATCCTGCTTTTAAATTCTGATTCATGCAGTTCACTGACTGGCAGAAGTCCCAGAAGGTTTTAAGTATCTCTGTCTTAAACTGCTTGTAAAAAATCCTTGCGCACAGAATGCATGAAGGCTCCCACTGAGCTGTGGTCTCTCATCCAATTGCCCGTTATAAATTGCTGCCTCCTGAAGAAGGAATCAATCTTTTACAACAGTGTTTTTCCATCTGTTCATTGAAAATTTTCAGCTTTGGAGAAGTTTGTCCATAATTCCTCCATGAACAAGTGTATTAGACAGCAGGGTTTCGTTAAAGACAGCTCTTGCCCACTGAAAACTGCCAGTTTTTCCTTGCATCATGAATGGGGGAGGCGGACATGTTGATTATAATTGACAGTGAACTCTGCATTCACAGAATCCTATAACAAGTTGCTGAACAACTTCCTCTCATGTACTGACATTATTAATGAAGCAGGAACATGCCATTGCTCTCAGAATCCTATAGCCTGCCAGCTCTCTCTTATGACTTTTCTTTCTAACATTTCAAGTAATTACCCATCAGATCCTTTCTGATCCGCTTGGATTATTTGGTTCAGTGACCATAATGGCTATATCAGACATAATGACATGAGCTTATAACCACTTGCTTTTATAAATTTGAAACTATAAACAGGCACAACTGAAGATATTCCGGTCTTTAATTCCTTGCTTGCAGAAAAAGTCCAGGTAGTAAAATATAACAACAATTTAACTATTGGCAATTTAAATCAGTTTCTCAAACTTGTCATCTTTGACTTCAATTCTCAGAATTCCCCAGCCAGATATGGTTATATATATTTATAATTAAACTTGCCAAAGTTAAGAATTCCTGGTTAAATGATCATGGATTATTTTATTTATTTTATATTCCACCTTTATTTTTCACCGTCTTGAGTGAACAAATAGTATCACCTCCTATTTTCCCCATAATGACAAACCTCTGAGGTGATTGGATGGAGAGAATGACTCGCCATAAATCATCCAGCCATTTTTCATATCTAAGATGAGACTCCTTAGGTATGAGTCTCATGGTCTCCTACTATCTATCTGGTTCCTTAACCACTAGACCAAACTGGTTCCTAGCAGTTAACTAAAGAGAAAAGAAAGATGGAGGTTAGGAAATCAATTATTTTTACATTAATTGATAAGACCTCTATCAGTACCTTTTCAGACTAATATTTTTTTTATTAAAAGTCATATGCTTTTGTACCTTGATCTGCCAATGTAACACTGATGCTTTACAAGCTGCTCTGGTTGTTTCTTCCAGGTAAAATTCAAGGTTCAGGTTGTTACCTATGAAGCCCTAGATGGCATAGTTCCTGATCACTTGAGCGATAGTCTGTCTCCCATAGTATCTGCCTGATTGATTTAATCTTGCAGGGTTGCTACACCCCAGGTATCTTTGATTAAATAATGCATTCCTCGGGAGCTCACCACCTCTGTACTTGCTTCTAGGATGAGGTTCCCCCTTAAATCCAGAAGGTCCCACTCTGACACTGAGAAGAGCTGCATAGTTCTTTTCCCAGACCTTTGAAAAGGAAGAATAAGACCCTTGCCTATTCCATCCACCCATGTCCAATGGGCTTTTATATGGTTTACACAAGGAAACACATAGTTAAAATTTCATTCATTGATTATTTACTACTTCCAGGGTTTACTTACTGTATGTGCAATTGTATGTTGCATGTGTTTCATCCTATAATATTCTTAACATAATCTCATAATATCTGATCTAAATATTTAGGGTCAAGCTTTTAGTATGCTAATGATGAATTTTCTTCACCTTGGGACCCCTGGCTCTTTGCCAATAGTTTTAAACTAAATGTCATGTACCTTTCTTTATTCCAGTAACAGCTCCCTTACACAATTTCTTAGAAATGTTTTTTGACCACTTCTAATGCCCGGTGTATGTGCCCTCAGAATTTTCTAGCAAACAATGCTAATTATTAGTTTAACATCAGTGGTTTCTGCTGGCAAGCTCTGTTTATCTAATTCAATATGCTGAATATTAGCACATGGCAAGCTTCTACGTTATTCTGATCTAGGCTGCTGATCCTTTAATACAAATAGGTGATTTGGTATGGGGTAACTTGTGGCATAGCTCTGACTGAATCTCTTTTATAAGCTGAAGTTAAAAGTACCAGGTTTTCACCCTCCCTCCTTTTAACACATTAACAGGCTCTGGATAACTTTCAAAATTTAAACATTACTTTTGTATATTGCACAGAAGACTTTTTTCCATTGTTTTCTTGGATTTTCATACATGGATTTTTATATGAAGATTTTCTCCTTCCTATGGTCTTTTCAAGGTCTCATTAATTGGGGAAAAATCAGGCATTTTGGCCAACTGTTCCAACAGATCTTGTATTTTTTTGGTCTACAGCTTGGATGTTGCTTTTTTTCATTAGAGTAATCCCCCCTCCTTTCTGAGCACCTTCAACATTAGGCATAATCTAATGCAACTCAGGTTCATATGGTTATTTTGAAGCAACATTCTATGTTCAGACATAGAAAGGGGTTCATCATTGACTGAGAATGGAAGTTTTACATTTTGGGATATAAATCAGAATGGGTTCTAGGATCCATGGAAAGAGTAATATCATCGAGACAGTGTCTCTTACTTTCACTTGAGAAGATTACATTAGGCCTGGGCTGGCATTAGAGAATGCCAAATTGTCATTTTCCACTTTTAAGAAATAATTGTTGCTCTTGGGAAGACAATGGAAATGATTAGATTTGTTGCTGTGTTGGCAATTGCTATAGCTATTGCTAAAGAAACTGTTGGGATTGTGGGATAGTTGATACTTAATGCTAATGATTTTGAATGAGTGCATTGCAAAGAAATACTGGCTTGTTATTGCTGAATGAAAATTGGCTTGTCTCCTTCATTCTTCAAATCTGATCACTGATAACTACATCACAATGATATTCATGACTTTGATTTGGCAGGTATTGGTTGAGGATTGGATTAAAAAGTTTGTCTTGGTCCAAAGAAGAGAAACTTCTAGGGTGGATAGATCTGTGGTAGGCTCCATGTTGGAAAGTATGACATTTTGGGGATTGAATTGCTAGAAAGGCCCTGGCTGATAAGGAGAAAGAAACAGGCAATTAGGGGCTTTGGGCTTGGTCAGTGGCTGGATATACCAATTAGTCCTAGGAATGTGGATGGCTTGAGTCTGGACTTTGTTGGTCATGGCAGAGGGAAATGGATGAAATAATAGCCTTGATTTGAGACGGACGTGAATAGCCTGTTACAATTGATTTTGTAAACTGTAGGGCTCTACCACTTATTCTACATCTAGGAGAAAAGTATCTGTTGGGTATGGCTTGTAGAGAAGACCTAAAGCTATTTTTCATGATAAGTGGTGAGTGGGAAATTTTTTGATGGGTTCTTCAAGTTTGCTGAATCTGTCACTGTTTTGATTAATGAGGATAAAGGGTTTTTCTCTTCCTACAGGTGTAGGTTAAAAAGAAATCATTAGTCTCTTTACCAGTTCTGCTTTTCATATGAACCACTGAACTTCTTATGGGGATTGGTCTTTTACATACATATGTTGCACCTAGGACTGACTCTGAGAGCCGTTAGACACTCCGAGAGCTGTTAGCAACACCTGGCATAGTCATCTCCACTTTGGTTGAAGAGATTCATTTTTCCAGGATTTTAGCCAAAACCAGTCTCTGGTTTTGTACAGATGAACAGGTTGGTTCAACTTTACTGGCTGATGTTGGACATACCTGGGGAAAGAAAAATCAAAACAGACACCCACAACTAGTATTGCTTAATCGTTGCATCCCCAAGTTGTTTTCTGCAATAGGCATTTGCATTATAGGGAATGGTTTCTTATACAAGAACTCAAAGGAGAGTGGCTCCTATACAAGAGATTGGGAGTGACTCTCATGCAGAAGGGTGATTGGCAGCACCTGCAGCCAGGTTAATTGAGTGTCTTGAGCCTATATTAGCAAGGGTGACATTTCAACCTACTATTACACTTTCTTTGACTATAGAAGTAGGATGATAAGGTGAATGCAATTTCTTTCAAATTCTTAAAACTTCTGACACATTTTACATAATCTTGGTCACAAAATGTGGGCTATTGTTAGGTCTGATTCCAGATTGCAGAATCCCCAGCTAGGAATGATTTCTTTAAATAGGGTTTTCACTACTTCTGTGGCCTGGTTAGTTCTGGCAGGAAAAGCTTCTGTCAATCCTGTAAACATGTTGACCAGAAACAAGTAGTTATATCTTTGTTTTTAGCAGCTTCTACATATATTTCAATGTAAATTAAATTAAATTACGATTAATTAAATTAATTGTAACAATGTTACAGTTCAGCACTGTTTAGAAGGGCTTTGAGGGCCACAATAAAAGGTTGGGTATGCATGCATTCCCGTGGCCTCAGTTTGTATGAGTGGTAAATTTATATTGCTGTCACAATGCTATGCGCAACACTCTGTAGTCAGTTATGCGAAATGGAACTAATAAGCAATTGCCAGCCATTTGCAAGACAATGGTAAAATGTCAAGGATTTACAATGCTACTAGCATTTTTATCCAGGTGTTTATTTTGCACACATAAGACAGGCAATATAATATTCAAGTCTGTGATATCAGTACTTTCTCAAAATAGTGACAATCTTATCTGCAGATGTATGCTGTAGAAGACTAGATCTTGACATTCAAAGTCTCAGTCCAACTCTGGAGTGAGAAATCTGATGGGAAAATGGGAGGGCATCCAAGTGAGATTAAACAATGTCACAAATCTTATTCATCCAAGTGAAAGATAGCATATCTTTCCTCCGTCCTGAAACATTTTTACTCCAGTAATTTTTCAGTATTTATCTATGAAACCAAGGAAATGTCTTTTGGCTGCAATGTACCTGAACTGGGAATATTCTTAAAGACGGTCCTGGAGCAAAAATAATCTTTACCACAGATATGAAAAAGATAGCAAATATCAGCAAGTAATACTATAGATGTGAGTGGCTAGACCTAATTAAAGGAATTGATATTAACATTTAGGATTAATAATACTTAAAAGATCACTTACCTCAATATGGTCCAATTTATGTACTCAGATCAGTTGGGGAGATCTTGGCATCTCTTGTGGTTAATTTACCTCATAGTGTGTTAGTCAATAAAATGGGCTTCTCAACAGCAGGTCTGTCAGAGTCCTTCTCTTTCTGAATTATATCTAATTAGTTATTAGGTAAAAACTCTTAACAACTTGGCCAAGCTTGTTCTTTTCCCTCTATTCCCTTATTCTCCCTTTTCTCTATTGTGTCATTTATTTGTAGGTAGTGGTAATTGCCCACTACCACCACATATGTATTTTTATTTGGGGACTAAAATCAAACAAAATACTTTAAATAAAGAAATTCCTAATCTTCTTCCCATCCCTGTACAGAAAATAATAAATGTGGACTAGTATTCCACTTGACTATTCCAAACAAGCTACAAATAATTTGGACGATCTATTATTAAAACTATCTGAAATAGATTGCAGCAATTTAAAAATTGGATTCTCATAAATGGGTCTCTGGAGGCAGTGGGAACAATCATGGCTGAAACAATGGATTTTCCTTGCTATGGTGCAGTTTTAGCAAGGAACTTTCCTTGCTACGGTGCAGTTTTGACGCACAAAGTTTCATAAAGCTGATTCTTCTGCCTGCAGGCTTAAAATGAGAATCTATATCATTCTGTCCCCATCTTTCTTGGTTGATAAAAAGAAAAATTAGCATTGGGATTAACCCAAATTAACATTAAAGGCCACACTCCATATACTTTCAAGTCTAATGCTGGGATTGACTATACTTAGCAAACGGGCTATCCCAGAGGTGCTTTTCTAAAAGGCAACCGGAATTCCTGGAAAACGTTTTGTTTCTCACCCATGTTAATTTTTATGGAATGACTGAATATTAGGAAATGGAAGCATTTAATATTCTATGCAGTCATCTGGTTGTTAGCATTCTGAAAGTTTTTGAGGCCATTTGGGAGTTTGTTTCCTCAGAGTCATACGAATCACAGTGCGAATGGGTATGGAACCTTCTTGGAACTGGTGAAAGGACTGCATTGCAGATGGGAGATAAGTGGGTGTCATATTCTCCTCCCCCTCCCCCGTTGATAGAGGTCTGTTCAATTTTAGCATAGGTGAGCTTTTGGAACCCTCTTTCAAACCTCTGGTCCTCTCTGTTTTGGGCTGGCAATTTGTACAATGTTCAAAAGCCTGCAGTGACTATATTGTGGGTGTCCAACCTTTTGGCTTGCTTGGGCTGCATTGAGTGAAAAGGATTGTCTTGGTCTTTATATAAAATCTAAAAGTAAAGTTAAAGTTTTCCCCTGCCTGTTTATTTCTGACTCTAGGGTGCGATCTCTATTTTTTGGCCAAGGAAGCCAGCATTGTCTGGAGAAGCAATGGGAGCTCACCCCCTTGTGTGGTGCTTGGGTCTCAAACCAGGGCTGTCAGCTTTTTAGCTGACAAGCTCAGCATCTTTAACCACTGAGCCATCACACCCTGTATAAAATATAATATAGTTTATGCAAATAACAATTATTTTTTTATATTATCAAATTTTATGGGGCCATATTACTAGCTGTCCAGGACTGCATCAACCCATGGACTATGGATTGGACAAGCCTGGACTAGATCATTGTGTGAAGGTGCAAGATAAAGTAGAGATGGTATGTCTGAATTCCTGGGATACCCTTGGATTTTCAAATATTTCCAATGCATTTACAATAATCTAGAGCTGAGAAGTTACTATATTGGTGAACTCTCATTAAACAATATGATAAGCTATGAAGAACAAAATCATTCCTGCACACCAATTGTTTATTCATTTAACAAATATCCACTTATTCAACATAGTTTACTTTCCATTCTTACATTAAAACATTTTAAAGCAGTGTACATGAATGAAAATAAAAGTAAAATTATAGTAAATAGAAAATTCTGTCCAAAACTTAAACATAAAAAGGGAGGAAAAGAAGGGGGCAAACATGAATAGACACACTGTAGAATGGTTACAACTTCCATCAGTGAGAATTTGAATAATCAGAATTTAGCATTGGAATTAGCCCAAATTAACACTAAAGGCTACACTCCATATTCTTTCAAGTCTAATACTGGGATTGACTATACTTAGCGAAGGGCTGAGGGCTATTCCAGAGATGCTTTTCTAAAACACAACTGAAATTCCTGGGAAATGTTTTGTTTTTCACCCATGTTAATTTTTCTGGAATGATTGAATATTAGGAAATGGAAGCATTTAATATTCTATGCAGTTATCTGATTGTTAGCATTCTGAAAGTTGTTGAGGCCACTTGGGAGTTTGTTTCCTCAGTCATATGAATCACATTGCGAATGGGTGTGGAACCTTCTTGGAACTGGTGAAAGGACTGCATTGCAGATGGGAGATAAGTGGGTGTCATATTCCCCCTCCCCTTTGTTGAGAGAAGTCTGATCACTTTTAGCATAGATGGCCTTTTGGATCCCTCTTTCAACCTGTGGTCCTCTCTGTGTTGGGCTGGCATTTTGTACAATATTCAAAAACCTGCAATGACTATATCATGGGTACCCAATCTTTTGGCTTGCCTGTGGGAATTGTCTTGGGCCACATATAAAATATAAAGGTAGAGTTAAAGGTAAAGTTATGGCTTCCCTTAGTGAGAACTTGAATAATCAGAAGCTATGTATCTGTTGAAGGCAGTTGGAAAGTTCATTAATATGATATAACAGGTTTTAAAGAAATCACTAGTGTCCATTTGATAATGTTGTTCTACAGTGATTACAACTGGTTTAATGCTCATTAAACTTCTATTTTCAAACACAAAACACCAGAAATTGTCATAAACAAGTGATCAATCGTCTATCAGGACAAGATAAATCACATTTATCATGAATTATTTAACATCTATATAATTTATCTAAGTTTTGAATATATTAATCCTAATTTTTATACTGAGTGTTGAAGAAAATTGTGGCAATATAGTTTGTAGGGACAGACAAAAAAATGACCTTGGTAATCATCTTTTAATAATTATTTTCAGACAATTAACACAGCTCAGATTTCCTAGTTATTCTGTATATGCAATGGACATCATTAGACTTCTTTAGTTATAAATCTTAATGACTAAATTATAAATGAAATGGTATTGTTTTGAATAACAAGTAACCTTCACCTTTGAGGTGCAAATGGATGTAATAAATTAGAAGATGCTTTGAATCCATCTTCATTAGCTGGTATTTCATTTCAATCCATTTATTTGAAGAATAAAAAGTGAAATCATATCTGTCCTTCACTGTCCAAGCCTTTGGATGCATGAGAAGGATTACTTTTAGTGCATGAATTGCTTCCAGAACCAAAAGTTTAAAAAAAAACAAAAAACCATAATGGATGTCATGTTAAAGGGCAAAGATATACCCAGTAAACTTATTACCACAACCTATTTAGGGGTATAAACTGAAAAAACATAGATAAAATGTCGCACACTTTTAAAAACCTTTTCTCACCAGCCATATTGAGCCAACAAGTATGGAATATTTTTGTGCAAGGCAAAGGATAGGGTGCCGACCAGGTAGCAATAGGACAGCTGAGAAGACAAAAGATATGCCTTCCCTTCTCCACTGCTAAATCTTTATGGAGAAACAACCATCTTTTCCTAACTGTAGGAAAGGAAATTCACAAGAAACATTCCTAGATTCAGAATGAAAGGGGCTTAAAGTCCATCTCATGCACTACAATCACTTTTGTACTAGAGTGAAAAGCAAGCATCCCCCAAACTCCTCCAAATCTGACAGACTTAAGTGCTTTCAGAGCACTAAAGCAACCCTCACACTTTAAAATGGTAGGAAAATGTTTAAAACATTCATAACATTTTCTGGAAAAAAGTAAATTGGGGATCAAAATAAAGTGGGGATCATCCCCAGAATTTTCTTATGCTTTTGATTCCATCTTGATTCCTAGCAACTACCTAGAAGGGACCCTGCAGCTTGCTTGGCAACATTTTCAGAAGTGGCTTGCTAGTGTCTCCTTCCTAGGGCTGGGAGAAAATGACCCAAAGTCATCTGGCTTGCTTTCATGACGAAGGCAGGATTTGAACTCTGTCTCCTGTTTTCTAGCCTGGTGCCTTAACCACTAGACCAAATTGGATTTCTTATAAAAGTTTAGCTTCTTTTCTTTGGCTTCAAGGAAAAGGAAAACAAATTTAGCACACACATTTAGCAACAACTAGTCACCTCCTTTGTAGTTCCAAATGCATATGCTGTATTAAATCTTAAATTTCATTGAGCAGAAGTGTGTAAAACTTCATGGGACTTTCCCCCTGACTAGAATGTCTTCAAATGCATTATTAAGGAGAAGTCCACACTAAAATGCAAAAATCAGTCAAATTTTAATGCACAATATATATTAATGTGAACCCTTCTGAAGCACATGTAAACCTTATCACTGATTATAAACATATACTAGGATATGTCTGATAACCTTGTTATCTATTATACAGTTAAAGATAGATAGTATGAGACAGATTATAGTTGTCTATAAATAATTATGTTAGCAAGTACAACAATACTACAAAGTTCATGTTGTTGGTACTTCCACAGATTTGGCTCTGGTTAATACTTAGATTAGGTATTCCAGGGCTATTGCCTAGACTGAGGAATTAAAGTCCTAGAAGAAGTTGGTGATAAACCACTTCCATAATAATGACATGGATGCAATCATCAGAATATTGATTTGGGCTCATGTTTACATTTTATCCTGGCAATTGATATCAACTAAATCTATTTGTTGAATATGTTCCCTGCATCTTTCGATACAGAAAAGGGTCTTGGTCAATCCTCCTCCTCCTCCTCCACCTCCTCCTCCTCCTCCTCCTCCTCCTCCTCATTGTATTTTTTTCTGCAGGTGCAAGGTCTGCTTTTTGGGTCAACAAGCACCATCTTGAGTGATCAAAGGCAGCATCAAGGTCTAACTGGAATTTTTCAAATCATTGTATCTCACCACCTTTGCTTTGGCCTTCCACATGGGGACTTGCCTTTTATATTGAAAGTGGAAGGCTATGTAGGCAATGATGTGGGGTACAGCTTGCAGAACATGGCCATACCACTGTAGGTGTTTGTTCTGCATTTTCTCTGATGTTGGCATTGTGCCTATTTTCTTCTGAACTGTGCCACTGCTGACATGGTCAGTGAGGCAAACGCCTAACAACCAATAAAGCATGTGCATTTCCAAGGCATGCAAAGTGCACTCAACACCTTTGGTGACTGGTCAGGACTCGGCACTATATAGAGCTCCTGGGCGCACCATTGTTTTATATAACTTCAATTTTAGATGGATTGGCATGCATCTATCACAGAGCACAGCCCCGATCTCCATGCTTTCTTCAATCTTGGCACTCACTTTGATGTTGCCGTTATTTTGTACATGGGATTCTAGGTAGCAGAAGGAGTTAATCTTCACTAGATCTTCCCTGCTGACTTTCTCAGCTTCAGTTAGCAGATGAAAATCAATTAACAGCAGTGGCTTTTTATTTAAAACCCTTAATTGTTTATTTTATAAAATGGTCATTAAAATGTTTATTAGAATAAAGATCATAGTTTTTATAAGTTTTACAACTGCGCTATAAGTGGAGCGTTTTTATAAAATAAAGCTTCAGTTGAGGCACCCGTTCAAAATGAAATGCTAAATCAGTGATCTTTTTCTAACCAATGGGTTTAGGTGGCTTTAGCCTGCTCTAATGAAAACATTAAAATGATTGTGTTTGCCAATTTACCTCCTATAAATTGGTATTTTGTTATTTGACACACCCAGTGCAGCAGTCATTTTTTCTTAGTTCCTAGCTGATTTCACAGAGTAAAAACCAGGGTTGTTTCATATATATCCCCTTGAGCTGTTTTGAAAAAAGATGGAAGGTAAATAGTATAATAACAAATGACAGATAAATAAATAATAAAACAGTCTAGTTGTGCTCAATATGCATGCTATACAGTATATTAATCATACCAGTAGCAGAGAAGCTAAAGCAAACAAGGTCACTTCCTCACTAAAGATCTATAGCATTTTCATAGCCTTTCTCAGCCATTTTTAAATAAAAGTCTATTATTTGCTGTTATTTATAGCTGGATGCTATAGATTGCTAGCAGAGAAATGACCAAATACTCCTATTCTTGTATTTTCAGAGGATTAAGCAAACTCTGGATATTATAAAATCTGCTGCCCTAAGTCAGTCATTTTGATCTAGCAACATTCTGCTTCTCCAAAACCAATAAATAACTTGGATGGAATGGGAAAAAAGGAAGATTGTCTCCCAATTGACCAGCCTACTCTTTGGTTTTCAAATAACAAAAGATAGCCCATATTTGCATGCCTCTTAGACTATTTAAAAGCATTTGTAAATATATATATATTGTTGTTCGTCCATCGATTTTCGATGAAGACCTTGACATCTTGTGGATTGTGGGCCATCAACGGTGTGTCCGTAGATGGCTGATGAGACCGATGTTAGCACGGAATGTTCTGCCACATACTGAACAGAGAAATGTGGACACTTGCAGAGAAATGTGGACATTTGCAGCTCTGGCTTTATGGAGTGCTCGCTTCTCTTGTGCCAAGATTGTCCTCCTGTGTTCATATGTCTGGCACCCCTGGTAAGCCAGGGTATGCCATGTCGGTCAATCATGCACCAAAAATTCCCAAGAGATGGTGTCGATATCCAGGGACTTGAGAGATACTTTCAGCGTGTCTTTGTATTGTTTCTTTTGTCCCCCGTGCGATCGCTTTCCTTGAGACTGCTCACCATAGAAGAGCTGTTTAGGGATGCGATGGTCTGGCATCCTTACAACGTGGCCTGCCCAGCGCATCTGGGCTTTCATCAGCAGAGTGTAAACTGATGATAGGCCTGCTCTGGAGAGGACATCTGTATCTGGTATCTTATCCTGCCACCGGATCCTCAGAATTCTACGAAAGCAAGTCATGTGGAAGTAATTCAGTTGCCTAACGTGCCTTCTGTACACTGTCCAGGTCTCACTAGCATACATCAGGATAGTTAGCACTGCTGCCTGGTAAACTTTAAGCTTAGTAGCAAGGCTTATTCCACGGCGGTCCCACACGCTAGTTCGCAGTCTGCCAAATGCAGAACTTGCCTTGGCAATTCTACAGATGTCAATTGTCACTGTGCAGGAGAGGGTACTACCAAGATATGTAAATTGGTCCACTGCTTGCAGTTTTTGTCCCTTCACTGTGATGGTAGGCTCTTGGAATTGGGCTTTTGGAGCTGGCTGGTACATCACTTCAGTTTTCTTCGTGTTGATGAAGAGGCCAAAGTTGTCACAAGTGGCTGCGAATTTGTCCATGCTGGCTTGCATTTCCTGCTCCGATCCTGCATTAAGGGCACAGTCATCAGCAAAGAGAAGATCTTGTAGCACAGTCTCCTTTACCTTAAATATATATATATATGTTAAAAGCTGTACAATGACACTAGAACACCAGGAAGAGTTAAAACCAAAAAAGTTTTAATAAATATTTAAAAACCTAGCTTTCGTTGAATATCTATCAACGTCATCAGGGTGTATGTTGGTCAGTGGGAGGGCCCCTTTATAGATGAAGTGATGTTGACGCCCCGGCTCATAGATCTTGTTACTGGGCCTAGCCGGCCATTCAACTCTATAGTTGTGGCTTCTGTAGTGTTGGCTGGATTACTGCTGCTTGCTTTTCCTACTCTCGAGTATTCCTTTTTTCTTGCTCCCAAGGTTGATGTGTCCTTAATCATGTTGCGATCACTTATGGCTCTCAGACTTATGGGGTGTTCTTTCCCATTAGGTATTTTAGGGTGCCTTATATCTGTGGGTTCACCACTCTCCCCACACTCTCTATGCCCATGTCTGACTTTGTTCTGGTCAGCTGTACTTCTCACATCCCCAAGCTGCTCTCCCATTCTATTCTGTGTTTTGTCTTTTCTCCTCCCCCATAGTTTCAATGACTGCGCTTCGTTTGCCCTCCCCCTCTTTGGAGCTCTGTTTGGAGCTCTGTCCGGTTGTTCTTCCATCGGTCTTTCCTCCCTCTGTACTGGGTCTTAGCGCTATGCTTCGGGAGCGTGTGATTGCTCCCGGGGCAAAATGATTATTATCATTCTTCGCTATAGGCTCTCCTCCATCGGTCGCTCTTCCTTCTGTATTAGTCTTAAGCGCTGCACTGCGGGAGCGTGTGATCGTTCCCTGAAGGGGGTGGCTGCAGTCGTTCTTTGATGTAGTTGCTTCTCCGCCGATCATTCCTCTTTCCACAGTGGTCCTAGATGTCATGCCATGAGGATGTACAGTTATCTCGGGAGTGGGGTGGCTGTAGTCCTTCTCCAGTCCAAGCATTCCTCCATAGATTGTTCTTTTCTTTACGTGGGCCTTTGGCATGGCGTCTTGAAAACACATGCACGCTCCAGAGGTGGGGCAGTTTATTTTTTATTTTTATTTTATTTTTCATAATTTATATGCCGCCCTTCTCCCCACGGGACTCAGGGCGGCTCACAGCATATTAAAATAACACAATACAAACAACACACACAACATTTCCCCTATAAAAGCCAATTAAAACCAAATATTTGTAGCTGTGACATTATTAAAATCATTAAAAATTATCCCTATTTAAAATTCACCCTANCTTGGCCGACGGCACCCTGAGGAGGCCCGCTCTGTGGGAGCGTACCGGTCTGTGGGAGGGAATCTGTGGCAGAAGGCGGTCTCGGAGGTATCCAGGTCCTATGCCATGGAGCGCTTTAAAGGTGGTAACTAACACCTTAAAGCGTACCCGGAAGGCCACTGGCAACCAGTGCAGCTCGCGCAGCAGCGGCGTTACATGCTCTCTTTGCATATGTCCTCTAAGACATGTGGGGTTCTTCCTAATTGTGTACAGTGCGTCGGGGGTATGGAGATTTCGATACATGTAGGGTGTTAGGCCGTCCTGGCTAAACTTTCCACAGAGATCCAGCAAACAGGAATGGTAAACTATCAATGCTTTTAATCAGCAAAATGAAACAAAGTTAGCACTGGGGAACAGTCCCGCAGTGCTCAAATTATATACTGTACGCCCATCCAGCCCCTCCCAGGTCCACCCTATCTAGCCCCTCCCCCATGGCCAGTCAGCGCCGCTATCACGCCACCACTAACACCTGTAGGATTGTCAGGCCCAGCGTTCATCCGGTCTAGCGCCGGCAGCTGCACAAGGCAGGCCTCCGTCCAGGGAAAGTCCATCGGCCTGTCCAGAAGGTCTCGGCCAGTCCAGGCAATGCTCCGCCCATGCTCGCCACACGGCACGACGCGGCGCCTCCCAATGACGACACCCGGGATGTCGGAAGCGAGAGGCAGCGGCGCCACCCAATGACGTCGCCCGGAATGGCGGAGGTGAAAGGCAGCGGCGCGGCACGAACGGGGGTGGTGGAAGCAGCGGCATCACCAAGATGGAGCGGAGGCCCGGGTATGGGGTTCGCACACTCAGGGCCTGACATTCGGCTCCCCTTACCATGGTTCCCCCTGGAAGGAAGCAGAATAGGGTTAGTAGCTATATATCATGTGGGCCGGCCTACCTGGGGGGTGGCCTACCCGGTTTGTTGGGGAAACGCTCATGATAGCTACGAAGTAATGTGGGTGCGGACACATCCCTATCCCTTACCAGGAGGCTTCGGATAGGGGATACCCCTTCCAGAGGATGAGGTACGATACACTACCCCTCCGTACCCTGGAGTCCAGGATATCTTGGACCTCATATCGTCCCGGTGTGATGGGACCTGGGCCTTGGCCCGGGGACATCCCCCCTGCTGGTTTCAACAGACTGACGTGAAATACTGGATGTATTTTACCCAGGAACGTCGGTAAGTGTAGCCGCATTGCCACCGGATTGATGACTTGGGCTATTCGAAAGGGCCCAATATATTTTGGGGCCAGTTTTTTACACAGGACATGCAGTTTTATGTATTTTGTGGACAAAAACACATAGTCACCCGATTGGAATGGGACTTGCTTCCTGCGTTTCATGACCGCCTGATATTTAGCCTCCTCCCTTGCTTTCACTAGTGCTTTTTTCGCCGTATTCCACACACACCCCCACCTGGGTTACCCACTCATCAACCCGGCAAGACGGGTTACCTTGCGGCTGGCACGCTGGTATGGGTACGAACTCCCGCCCATGGACTACCTTGAAGGGGGTGAAACCAGTGCTGTTATGCACGGCATTATTGTAGGCCACCTCAGCAAACGTTACAAGATCTACCCAGTCTGATTGCTGGTATGAAACATAGCTTCTCAGGTAGCGTTCGACCGCAGCGTTGGCCCGTTCAGCCACCCCGTTGGTGCTGGGGTGGTATGCCGAGCTAAGGCCCTGGCTTGCTCCTAGAAACCGGACGAACTCACGCCAAAACTGGGCTGTAAACTGTACCCCACGGTCCGAGATTATACGTCGTGGTGCCCCATGCAAGCGATAAACCTGTGTCAAAAACATTCTCGCCAGTCTTTTGGCTGACGGCAGCCCCTTGCAAGGGATGAAATGGGCCTGCTTAGAGAATAGATCCACCACCGTCCATATAACCGTATAGCCCCTGACCTCGGGCAGTTCTACTATGAAATCCATGGCAATATCCTGCCATGGGTGTTCCGGGTCGGCTACGGTTTGAAGCAACCCCATTGGTTTTCCCGGATGGGGTTTTGACTGGGCACAGACGCAACAACCCTTTACATAGGCCTCAATATCTACTCTCATCCAGGGCCACCAAAATTGGCGCCTGGCAAGGTGTAGAGTTTTCAGGAACCCGAAGTGGCCTGCTTGCTTTACGTCATGGCACTGATGGCAAACCTTGTTTCTCATTCCCTGGGGTACATAGATCTTGGTGCCATACCACACCAGGCCATCTTGTAGGGTCAATAAACCAGGGTTATCCTGGAGCCACACATCTTGTAACACTGCTGCCCTCAACTCGTCCTCAAACGACGCTACCTTGGAGCACAGGTTTTGTTTTCTGTTCTCTTTGTTACAGGAGGGCATAATCGGCTGCACCACCTCCACCCTCTTGCTGTCGTACTGCGGTAACCTGGACAGGGCATCCGCAAGGAAATTCTTGCCTCCCGGCACATGCTTCAGTTGGAAACGGAAACGCCTAAAGTACTGCGCCCATCGTACATGTTTGGGTGCTAGGCATCTAGGGGTTTGCAAGACCTCCAAGTTTTTGTGGTCCGTCCACACTTCAAACGGGTGAGCCGCCCCCTCCAATAGATGACGCCAAGTTGTCAAAGCCCACCGTACCGCAAACGCTTCCTTTTCCCATATAGCCCACCCTCTTTCAGTGTCCGTTAACTTCCGTGAAGTATAAGCACACGGTTGTAATTTGTCTTGACTGTTTCGTTGGAGCAACACCGCCCCCACAGCAACGTCACTGGCATCGGCTTGAACAACAAATGGGCGTTCCGGATCGGGATGCAGTAATACGGGTTCTTGTGCGAAGAGTGCCTTCAATGATTCAAACGCCCTCTGGCATTCCATTGACCATGCTATCGGTTGTCCAGGATGAGGTTTAGTCGTCGTAGACCGGGTTCGCAACAGGTGTGTTAATGGCAATGCCACAGAGGCGAATGAGGGAATAAAGTGCCGGTAAAAGTTGGCGAAGCCCAAAAAACTTTGTAATTGTCGGCGCGTTTTTGGGGCTTGCCACTCTAACACACTCCTCACCTTATTCGGGTCCATTTCCACACCTGCTGCCAAAATCCGGTATCCCAGGTAATCAAGCCGGTCTTGGTGAAACTCGCACTTTGACAGTTTCACGAACAATTTGGCACGCAGTAGTTTGGTTAAGACATCCCGAACCAAATGGATGTGTTCCTCCAATGTTCGGGAATAGATGAGGATGTCATCTAAATACACTAACACCCCGTGGTACAAGTGTTCATGCAACACTCCGTTTATCAACTGCATGAACACCGCGGGGGCTCCTTGTAGGCCGAAAGGCATCACCTTAAATTGATAGCTACCCAGTGGACAATTGAACGCTGTTTTCCACTCGTCCCCCTGTTTTATCCTAACTCGGTAATAGGCTTCACGAAGGTCCAACTTCGTGAAGATCCTTCCCTTGGCTAAATGGGCCAAGAGATCTTTTATCAAAGGCAGGGGGTACATGTGTTCCACACAGACCGTGTTAATCCCGCGGAAGTCCACACAAAGTCGGAGACCCCCATCCTTTTTCTCCTGAAACAAGACGGGTGCCGCTATCCTAGAGCGAGCTGGCTGTATAAAGCCCCGTTCCAGGTTCTTGTCTATGTACTGTCTTAACTCCCGAAGCTCTAGCGGCGTCATGGGGTACATCCTGGGTTTGGGTAACTTAGCTCCCGGTAAGATCTCGATCGCACAATCAGTGGAGCGGTGCGGTGGTAAACTGTCGCACTCCCGCTCGCTAAACACTGCAGTGAGATCATTGTATACCGCGGGGAAACTAAGAGTGGGGTCATTCTGGACCATTTTAGACCCCTCGATGGCCTTCCGAGCCACTTTGGACGTCTCCATCCCTTTCGTAGACCCCTCTACATCAGGCTGTGGCGGCTGGGGACCAACTCCCAGCCGTATGTGGCGATGACCTTCCGCCCACCACATCGATGGAGCCAATTTGTCCAACCAGGCCAACCCCAAAATTACCGCCTCGGTCATAGTCGGGACGACTATAAACCGGAGGATCTCGCAATGACCACCCATGTCCATTCGCACTGGTTCCGTCCCTAATGTGGCAGGAACCCCCCCCCAACAGGGATCCATCAACCTGTTCAAAGTGGATGGGGGACGTCAGTCGGGTCACCCTAATCCCCACCTTCTCCACCACCTCCCTGCTGACCAGACAACGGGTACAGCCTGTGTCAATTAGGGCCTGGTACTCGCCAGAGCATCCTGTGAGCGGACTCGTCAGCGTAATTGGGATGGCAAAGGGGGCTACAGGTTGACTCACCATGGGGTCCTGTGTGGCGTCATCCCCATCATACTCGTCCAGAGCCAGCGCCGAGTCACCTGGAGGACGGTTGGGAGATTCTCCCTCTGATTGACGGGCAGCCCGTGACCTCTCCGTACTCTTCCGTGGCATACTTCCCGGCCTCCCGAGCACCGTTGGTGTCCTGGTCATCGCTGGGACCGGGCATTCTGCCACTCTATGTCCCGGTTGGTTGCATCGGAAGCACCGAAACACTGGCTTAGGGTTGGGACAGGGGCCCGAAGATTGTCGGCTGGCCTCCTTAGGCCGGTCAACCTCTCTCCAGAGGTTTGGTTGCTCATCCGGTGTCCTCTGGAGTTCACGTAGTCCAGCGTCCAACTCCGACACGACACGGAACCAGTCAAGGAGCCGGCACGGGACACCCCTCACCAGACATGCCCGGCGGAGCTCCTTGTCCAGGTCAGCTCAAAAGTGGTGCACTAATAGACGTTCCGGCCATGACCGCAGCCTCCCGGCCGCTTGCTGGAACTCTCTCACATACTGCCTCACTGGCCTGCCATGCTGCCGTAACCCCAACACCTCTGCCTCCGCTCGCTGCAGCCTGGAGGGGTCCTCGAATCTTGTTTTCAGGGCATCCAGGAACAGGCCAATATCAGCCAGTTCCTGAGCGTGGTCGCTATATAAATCCGCCGCCCAGGCTGCGGCTTCCCCCTGTAAACTCGCTGTGACAGCCACCACCATTGCCCAGTTGGACGAATATAGGGTGGTAAAACGGTCCAGGTGGCTGAATACATGGCTCAGAAAAATCGCCAAGCGGTCCGGGTCTCCGTCAAACATCATGGTGAGCGGGGGTGGGTTCCACACTACCGTCTGAGGCCAAGGGGCCATAACGGGGGCCCCGTACTGGTCCCCATCCGATGGCGTAAGCCGACGGCCGTCTGAAGAACCAGGTATGCCCCTTGACTGTCTAGAGGGATCCCTAGCCGGAGCCCCGGCCTGACGGCTCTGTCTAGGGTGCTGTGACCGTCCACCCGCAACCCCACCGGGGTCTGTCATAGACGGGTGGTCGCCCGGTGTAAGCCTGAGCTTTGGGCTGGCTAGATGGAATCTTGAAGGCTCGACTGGGGTTCCCATCCCAGCCCTGGGCCTTGAGGGTGGTGGTGCAAGATAGCCTGTCTCCCCAAACTGGTCCCGAAGTATATCTAGGGTGTATTGTCCTGGAGCGGTGGAGTAGCTCCACTCCTCCTCCTCCTCCTCATCCCCAGTCTCACGTCTCTCTCTCCAACCGCTCAGTGCAGGCCCCGAACTGGCTGCTACCCGTGGTTCCCCAGCCCCGGCCTGTTGCAGAGCAGGGCTTAGCCACCACTCCCCCGACGATGCTGTAGATACCGGCTGCAAGGTCTCCACCCCTGCCTCCACAGGCTGCGGTGCTCATTCTTTCGGCCGTACCACGGCCTCCGTCTCCTCCCCCCCAGATGGGACCTCCATCTGGCCTGCTGGGTCAGGCGGCTCTACAGCCGGTACCGCACCTTGCGTTCCCTCTGCCATGCCCGCGACGCCGACCAGAATCGAGGAGACAAGTCCACAAGCAGGAAAATAGTTTGTAGTGAGTGCTAACTTAATGTTAGGCCGTCATGGCTAAACTTTCCACAGAGATCCAGCAAACAGGAACGGTAAACTATCAATGCTTTTAATCAGCAAAATGAAACAAAGTTAGCACTGGGGAACAGTCCCGCAGTGCTCAAATTATATACTGTACGCCCATCCAGCCCCTCCCAGGTCCACCCTATCTAGCCCCTCCCCCGTGGCCAGTCAGCGCCGCTATCATGCCACCACTAACACCTGTAGGATTGTCAGGCCCAGCGTTCGTCCGGTCTAGCACTGGCAGCCGCACAAGGCAGGCCTCCGTCCAGGGAAAGTCCATCGGCCTGTCCAGAAGGTCTCGGCCAGTCCGGGCAATGCTCCGCCCATGCTCGCCACACGGCACGACGCGGCGCCTCCCAATGACGACGCCCGGGATGTCGGAAGCGAGAGGCAGCGGCGCCGCCCAATGACGTCGCCCGGAATGGCGGAGGCGAGAGGCAGCGGCGCGGCACGAACAGGGGGTTGGAAGCAGCGGCATCGCCAAGACGGAGCGGAGGCCTGGGTATGGGGTTCGCACACTCAGGGCCTGACATAGGGTGTTACTCACTCCATATGGCAGTTCTTTCCGGTGGTAATCTCCTCGTGCGTCGGCGTGTGATGGTAACAATATCTCTTCTGTACTCCCCATATGGCTTAAGGAGCCCTTATCATCGTGAACTGGCTTTTTAGTGCCGATGGTTTGCTCACTGATGGTAGACTCCTTGGTGTGTGGAGAGCGCCTATCTACCCATGCAGCGTGCAGGTTTCCAAGTCGTTGTCCATTATTCCCATAATTGTCAGTTGTACGTGACAGATGGGGGGTCTCTCTCTCCTCAATTTCTCCTTCCCATTGATGGACCATATCATTGGGTCGTTCCCTTCGTGGCAGTTTGGTTTTTCTCTCCCATGCTCTCAGCGCTAGATGTGCGGGGCACAGCTCTATATGTTGATTGATAGATTTATCGTCCGAGAACCAAGCCTCTTTTAGTAGTCTACCACTCCTTGTACTGTCGCTGGCAATCACCCTTACATCATTGAAATCAAATCTATGTCCAGTTTCTGCCATATGCGCTAATATTTGAGAGTACTGCTCTCCTCTCTTTATGGCCAGTTTGTGTTCATGGACACGTGTTTTGACCCTTTTAGAAGTCTCACCCACATAACTACAGACACAGTCTCTGCATCTAATTCTATAAATAACCCCTGATTTCTCTGAAGTGGGGAGAGGGTCTTTTGGTTTCATGATGTCCGACCATAACGTCCGGCTGGGCCTATGTGCCACCCTTATGTTGTAGGGCGCCAGCAGTCTAGCGGTGGCCTCCGAGACGTTACTAATGTATGGAAGGATGATGCGAGTCGTCTGAGGTACTATTGTTTTCGTAGGTGTTTATGAGCCACCAGGAAGTCTGGATAGGATGCCATGGCGTTTGATAAACCTCATAGAATAGCCATTGTTTTTACAAACCCGAATTAAATAACTTCTCTCTTCTGCTCTAGCCCTGGCCGTGCTGCAATGAGAGTCTATTCTTTTGAACAATGTTCTAATGCAGCTGATTTTGTGGGCTACTGGATAGTTGCTGTGTTGGTGTAGAATCCTGTCTGTATGGGTGGGTTTGCGATAAACTTGTGTCTCCAGGGTTCCATCTGGCTGACGATGCACCCCCTTCTATTACTTAGTGTCTTGAAACAGGTTGAAGCAACACATTCCTTTAAATTCTTCAATTCTTCCCTGTGCTGTAGCACACAGAAGATTATTTTATTTTCATTTTCTACAATAGGTTCACAAACTGTTGAGTTCCCAAGTGTCGGTGGTGAAAGCTTGTGAAGTTGGTTTCAGGCTTTTAGCAGCTGTGCAAGCTGAACTATTGATGTTCTAGGTGCCAATCCTGGAAAACCTGTTTGCCTGTAGGTGTTCGCTGATTCGTTGTTTGATTATCTTTTCCAGAATCTTCCCAGGTATCGAGGTCAGGCTGATAGGTCTTTAATTTCCTGGGTCTGGACTTGGTGAGAAGTATGATTTGGAAACAAAACAAATGAAATGTGTGTGATTAGCAGAGAATTCAGTAGGACTTTCAGGAGAAAATATTCATAGATTTACTTGAATCTCAAAAATTGCCCACAGTTAAAGTACAATATCATTTCTAGATATTAGAAATGTGGGAAGCCACATTAATCAATACTACTGTTCAGGCCCAAAGCCAAGAATAATACATAATAATTCTTCCAAGTTGAGTTCTTTATTGTTTTGTACTTATTGTAAGGACCTGCCTCAACTGTCCCCCTCAAGAAAGCACAACTCTTGACATCATGTGATTAATCACAACGACTTTTACTGAGAGGTAGTGGTTGCAGTAGAGTCAAGTAGAATCTACTTAAACCGGCAGTGGAGCACGATCATAAAATGATTAATGTTTCTCGGCTCAGAAGCATTTGTGTTGTGAAGGTTCACCATCCAGTGAGCAGCTGCCCCATCCAATGCCAGGGTGACACACCTCACTTTGGTGCCTTCAATGGAGATGTCTGACCCATACTCCTGCATGTAAGTTAGGACATGGGCCAGGAAAATTCCAGCTACGGGGAATCCCCATCCAACTTCGAAGGCTAGCAGTGAGGCCTTCCTTCTGCGGTACCTGCTCCTCTGCCACCTCCTGGTGTGGTGGTAAAATCTCTTTGCATGGGCCCTGCTGTCACCCTGGTGGGGGTTGCCGAATGTTCTGTCCCAGCCTACATGAGTCCTTGTTAAACTCACAAGGAGAAACCCCTCTGCAGGAAAAAACAATCCCCTTTTATTATTCACAGACCTGAGTCAATGTCCAAGGCAAACACAGTTCACAGAAACTCGATCTTCAACACAAACGGTTGCCTTTGGCAACCAGCACCTCCCACACCTTTTCTGTTATTATATAGCCAAGGTGTGGCTTCCTAATGTCTTCTCCTTTGCATTTGGAGCCGCCCCATTGCATTCCTCTGTGCTACTCTCTTTCTTGCTGGCATTTTCATGCATCCTGGATATCTCCCAGCTGTGATTCATCATTGTCCAACTCAGAATCCCAGCACAGCTGTGTCTCAGCCTGAGCGCCAGTAGAGGGGCCAGG
>NW_015388160.1:0-25377 GCF_001527695.2 Protobothrops mucrosquamatus
TCCATAGCCCAAACCAGGCCAGTAAATACTGTAAACTTCAGCTGTCAAGAAGATATGGTGGGACCCACAAAATGCTAATAATATCTAAGCTCTCCCAGGAGGTCATAGAACACACAACAATAATATTGAATTATTCAGTATTCTTTTCAAGTCTCAATTCATATTTGTAAAATAGCAGACAAGATGTCAAATGTCAACTGGCCAGGAGTCTTGGCAAAGAGGTCACCTAAGGTAGCATCTTTGCAGCTCAGCTATAAACCCTTCATTGAATGAAATAATGAAAAATGTGCAGTTGCTAGTTCCTACAGTATTATTAGCTGTAGTTCTTCCACAACTACAGTATTCTACAAAATCAACAAATTCCATCCTGAGCACTGAGATAAGAGGAGTTTCAGTAAGCAGACAAACATTTGAATGGATGGCCATAGAAACCAATCAATAAAATAGTAGGTAGGTAGGTAGGTAGGTAGGTAGGTAGGTAGGTAGGTAGGTAGGTAGGTAGGTAGGTAGGTAGACAGACAGACAGACAGACAATCCTTCAACTGCTCTAGCTATTACAAATAATTGCCAACCAAGGACAATCCAATGACAATATCTGTTTTTAAGTCCCTAACTTAAAAAAAAAACTTCATTGCATTAGCAAAAAGCTATCAGGGACAATGTTAGATCATATTATCTTTCAATATTACAGAAGACTAGATTGCTATAATTAGCATATAAATATTAGGGCTGGGCAAATATGGACAAGGCATTTTACAAGCAAAATGCACAACCAGATTTGTTTCCCAAATTTTAAGCCTTAATTCAACTGCTTCAGGGTCTCCTGAAGTCTTCTGGGTATGCATATATACCGGTATGCACATTAGACACTTCTTTTAAGATAGATTGATGCAATGTTGAGCTTTGCTTAATTGCACCTGTCTGCTTTGTTGCATCAAAAAGCAAACCAGGAAGGGGGGAAATGGGAGGATTCATTCTTCTAATTATTTATACAGATGATTTATACCAACAAATATATACCAACAAATCTCTCTCACACACTCAAGGCACAGAAATGTCTTGCTACAGAGGAAATATTGTTTCAGCTACCTGTTGTTTTTTTTCTTCCAAACATTTTTCCAGCAAGTGAATGATCCACTTTTTTCAGATCAACTGAGTGTTGATCAATTGGTTGTAACAGGAATTGACCAATTGGCTTATCGCCCAAGCCTGACATTATGTGCTGAGAGACTGCGAGAGGTCCAAAGTAACCCAGCCAGTTTTCATGTCTAAGACAGAGCTAGATCTCCCTAGTTTCTGGTCTGGAGCCTTAACCACCACACCAAACTGGCTCTCTTTCAGCTACTAGATTAAAGACAGTAATTTGCTCAGTGGAGGCGAGCACTAGACAGGAATCTGTATTTGCAGAAGAAATGGTGCTTTGAAGTGTTCTTGGGCGCACCCAAAATACTTTAAATAAAATGCAACTTCGAGGAATTGTGATATTTAGATTGTGTGTGAATGTGCATGGAGCACTTGTCAGGAGCACCTTAAACTAAGCAGAATTTTCACTGCGATCATTCAGCAATCACAGAGGGCAGCCACACAAGTCCAGAAAAAAAAGGACTGTAACTGGTATAAGCTATTTCTGATAGGCACTAAATAAAATGCATACACATCACCTGTTCCCATTGAAACCCAGATTGTTCCAAAGGCCTAACAGATATATTTTGCAAATATAAGCCTTTAACATGATACTGTTTGGCTGGCATGGGAGATAAAAAAGAATATAATGGCTTTAATGGCTATGCAGTATATCATGTGTATGACAGGGTAGGGGGGATGACTTGAATCTATGTTACTACCGGTATGAAAAGATCATTTCAAAGCAAAGTATATTAAGCTGGAAAAAGCATACATGACAGGCTAGCCGGTCAGTTCCGAAAATTAATAAGGACCTATCATTTGAAGATAATGGAAGACAATCCCCCTTCAATGTGGCACTGGTGTTGCCGCTCCTGAAACTATCAACAATGTTTTTCATTCTGCTACATCAGGGGTCTTCAAACAGTAGCCTGGCTGAGGAATTCTGGGAGTTGAAGTCCATGAGTCATAAAAGGGCAGAGTTTGAAGACCCCTGTGCTACATGGTGCTCCTTGAGACATTCCCTCTGATTTCTACTGTCGCTTTGCTTGTTCTTCCCTCATAGCAAGGCTATCTTCACTACATTTTCTTTAGAGCTACAGCCGAACCACTTAACTCCTAAAGTTAATTGGCTCAGTGTGCAAACACTTCAGGGGTTCCAGTATCATGAACGGATGCCCCAAAAATAAAATAACCAAGAGCCTTTCAGATATGTTCTCTAATCCTAAACTAGAGCACGAGATGAAAAATGAAAGCTTCTTTCTTCTTCTTTTTTTTTTAAAAAAAAATCTTTTATCTGGTTCTTATACTTACATTCTGTTATAATTCACAATCCTTTAATTTTTTAATTTCTTTATCTATCAGACCTTACAGTATAAGATAGCTTTTAAAAATCAGATTAGATGATACTTTCAGACTTTCTTCATTGTCAATATCTTTAATTATGAAAGATAACAAATTAAAATGTGTCACTTTGCAGGAGGAAAAGCCAGGAATTTTTGCATATTCAACTTTGCAGCTATGCTTTTTGCCCAATATAAACATTCATTGTCAATCTGACAAGCAGTACTTAGTGCATGGACAAACCCACATAGATTCTTCAAAAATAAAGGAAGTTCACCCTCTTTCTGTTAGAAATTAACCCCCACAGCCCTAACAGTAGTCAATCATCTATTGCACAACCTACACATGCTTTGAAACAGTAACTGTTTTTATGTTTATATGTTCTGTTGTTAAACCATTGTAATTGAAAACAGTTTTCAAACCTAAACAAATTAAATTCACTCCTCAACCCTTCAATGCCTTTGAGAATAAAGAATGTTAATCCTTCCTGAACATCAAGCAGGCTGAAAAGCAAATTATTTAATCACCAGTGTTCCAGCCGAGCCTTTCCTTGGATCAATGCTCTGAAACAATGACCAAGGGATGTTTTAAAAGTAATGCTTGGTCAAAGGAATTCAATTCTAAAAAATCAGGGACAGACAGAAATAATATCAATAAGATCACCATGTACTCTTAAAGTGGTGTCTTTAATTATCCAAGTTTATAATAAAACAATAAAAAAACTCCTTCACGCTCTATTGTGTTTGCCTAATCTCTGTCCTCTTAAGCCCTTGGCAGAGGGTGACTATGATAAACCTATTCAACTTTCATAGTGTAAACAATCAGTAAAATCTGCTTCACCAAGCTGCCAAATACAATAGCCATCTACTAGAGTGTGCAGCGATCTGGAGACATGTGGGCACCAGTCTTAAAGTAGCTGTATCTTTTCTTGAGCTTGGAAGGCTACCTTCTGCAATTGTTGTGTAATCCTAGAAAAAAAAAGGTTTAATTTAAAATCTGCCCCTAAAGAGGGTCTTTCAACGGGGCACTCATTGCTGCTGTAACTGAATCTATCCCAACAATAAAATATCTTACACCAATTGTCTCTTTAATATTCAGAATAAATTTAATGATATTCTTCCACTGAAATTCTCATATCCGCATACCTATTTCTACAGCCAATTAACCATGCAGTCTTTGATCCATTTGATTCCTAGGTCATATTTCATCAGCTGTTCATAATTAAGGCCCAGGAGATGTTTCAATTTGTAGGTTATTTTCAAATTCCATCATATCAAAGTATTTTTATTTCTGCAACTTTTCTGCAAAACATCTGGAAGTCCTACCGCTTCTGTAGAGGTACCCAGGCTGTAAAGGGAACACAGTTCCCTCTGAAATCTATACTGGATAAGGGTGATAGAATCTTCTTGCTCTGAATTTTTTACAGGAACTTAACCAATGACTTTATTAAAATATTTTCCGAGTTCACTTGGAAATCAAAGCAAACTATAAAAAGGATGAAAAAAATAAAAAGGTATAATCAGTCTTTACTGTAATCTGAACATCACAGAAGTCTGCAGTTCAGTTTAATCTTGATGATAGAGTGATCCTTTCGATTAGGCAGCAAGCCCAGAAGAATAAAAATATATATCCGTAAAATTGGTTCTTTTCCCCTTTTCTGTCATACAATCACATCATCCCAGAAAAATATGTTCAAGTAATAGGAGAGATATTCAAAGAAACCAACCCATTTTTGGAGTGAAAACTTTGTTTCATTGCGAATGAAACAATGAATAAATACAGCAAATGTTCCTCCTTGGTTGAAAAAATATGTTTGTAAACTAATAGACAATCAACTGATCAGCATTCTACCCTTAATTGTCCTTATCTGAATATCATTTTGTTGCTTTATTTAATTGATTAACAAAATATGGAAAAATGAATAGGAATTTTTTAAAATGAAAACAAAAGCCTTTTTGAGGCTTACCCCAAGCCAGTAAAATCTCTTTTGTTTGTTTTAATCTTGATTTTATTTTGGCAGGGCCTAAGTGGTAACTGGATATCACATATACATTTATATACTTGTATTTATTTATATCCCACCCTTATTAATTATGCAAATAACTCAAGGAGCAAACATATGCAACGTACCTTCTTGATCCTATTTTCCCCACAACAACAACCTGTATGATGGGTTGGGCTGAGAGCGAGTGACTGGCCCAAATACAACCAGCTGGCTTTTATGGCTAAAGCGGGACTTGAACTCACAGTCTCCTGCTTTCTAGCCTGGTGCCTTATCCACTAGTGACTAGACCAAACTGACTCTCTCATGTTATCATTCTACCTGAGAGTCTTTCTGGCCTTCGTCCTCTGATAATGTGGAAAAGATACTCTAGAGCAGGGGTCCTCAACCTTGGCAACTTTAAGACTTGTGGACTTCAATTCCCAGCTTTGATGGCTGAGGAATTCTGGGAGTTGAAGTCCACAAGTCTTAAAGTTGCCAAGGTTGAGGACCCCTGCTCTAGAAGATCCACTTCTGCCTATGGAATGATCTTTGCTCCTTTGGATATCAGAAAAGGCGGTAGTCTCATTACAAGAGGAACATTGCCCATAATCCTTAAGGAAATTGTGGTACAACCTCCCCTTTTTAAGAGGTCTTTCCTGAACTCAGAGGTATTAGATAGCTGCCATTCAGTCTGCATTCTTTTATTTCTAGGGATTAGCTAGAGACCATCCAAGGAAATGGGCTCCCTAGATCTTCCCATTAGGTTACAGGCCCGGGCATTTGTTTAGAATTGCTGCTGTGGGAGTGGATTAGCTGGAGCCCTTTTAGACTCCTTAATAATCTTCTGTGTCATCAACAAGGTATCTATATGACAGGGTATCCTATAGGAGTTCGGGATTGAAGGCACTTTTCTGAGGTGATTATACTCCATCTTCAGATGACAGTTTCAATCACTTGTGGGAAAGAAAGAGGGGTTGACCCAGTGGCTTCTCCCTTATGGGGAGGGTCAGTCCACTCCCCCCACTAATTAAGGACTACATAAACCAATCATCTGGCAGTTTGGAGTTTGGCATGATCAGTACAGTACCCCGGGCCAATCTAGTAATATTATTTATTTATTGCATGTATATGGCCACCCAATTTAGGCAATGTGATAAGGGTGGCCACATAAGTGCTTTCTCAAGGAAACTGGGGGTCCTCTTGGATTCCCAACTCCTGCTGGAACTGCAGGCAGAAGCAAAGAGGGCCTTGACCCAGCTTCAGCTGGTACACTAGCTGCAATCCTATTGAGACAAGAGGGCCTTGCCACACTAACTCATGCCCTCATCACCATCTCTTTGGACAACTGTAACATGTTCCATATGTGGCTTTCTTTAAAAGCCACTCGGAAATTCAGCCAGTAAGTGCACAGTAGACAGTAGTTCAACTATTGACTACAATAGTTTCCACGTGCATTTTAAAGTATTGATCTTGGCTATTGACTACTGAGAGTCCTTAGGGATTGAAGTATGGAATAAATAGAAAAATAAACAGGAACAGAAAAATCTATACACATACAAAGTTTTACAGTTTCTTCAGTAAAAGACTATATTTTATTGTAATTGTCTATACATAATTTATGTCTGTAAAGCAACTAATTCGTATGTTTCACTTCAAACACACTCAATAATAGGATTCATAAATTTATCTTTTCCCTCTTAAAAGACTTCTGCCTGATATGCTACATACCATGGGAGGATCTAATGCTAATCATAAAAATATTAAAATACTAGTCTGTCAGTGATAAGAAAAGTCTCAACTTATATCTCAAATTCAAGAGAAACACACAACAAAAATTTATTTCATAGCAAAACACAAATAAAGCCTAAACTTTAGTCTTGGCCTAAAGTTCTATTATTTCCTGAATTGCAAAAACAAGAGCAGAGGAAGGGCAGACATTGGGCTTATGCTAGAAATAAGATGTTACTATAGAATTGCTTGAAAGCAACAAGCATCAAAGAAAGGAAGTTCCTTCAGCCTGAATAACACTCAGATATTTTTATAAAGTAATAGTTTACTGAACATGAAAGTGTGGATAGACAGAAATTATTCACATTTATGAATTGTTCACATATGGAACTGTACTAATGGATGCACCCTCTGGGGAGAGGGAGAAACTATATCTCTTGATACTCCTTTCAGCTCTGTACAATCTTTAAAAATCTGCTATATAAGGCTGAGAAATGATCTCCATGGTATAAGAAATGGCACTGGGAGAACTTCCTGTTTTACCACCACAAATTACTTACTGGACTGCAGGAACACTCTTATTTGTAAAATGACAACTTTATATTTTAGCTAATAAGTTACCTCTTGATCATATGAATAACCAAGTCAAATTTTCCCTATTATTTGGATTTTAAATAGAAAAGGAAAATCACCCTACATCTTCAGTTTGAAGTGCTTAAAAGCTCAACTTAAATATATT
This sequence comes from Protobothrops mucrosquamatus, assembly GCF_001527695.2. NCBI lineage: Eukaryota > Metazoa > Chordata > Lepidosauria > Squamata > Viperidae > Protobothrops > Protobothrops mucrosquamatus. Next base: position 6,918 of record NW_015388160.1, read on the forward strand.
TATATTGCATCAATATTTATTTTAAATCCAATAGAAGAGAATAATTTTAAATCTTTGTTCATATGCCAATGTAAAAATTTAAACTGTTTTTTACAATCTTTTAGTTCTGTTCCTTTTGAAAAGTAGTGAGTAATAACTATCCACCCAGTTTCATCCCATAAAATTGGGCTTACATAATGTAATATAATAACAGCTTTCTTTCTTTAATTTTGTTTGTGACTACTAGAAATGTTGCATGTTAATAGGTAATTGTCATTTAACAACAGCTTCATTTAGCAACTGTTCACAGTTACGGTGGTGATGAAAAAGTAATTTGACAACTGATCTTTGCATTTATGATCTTTGCAGGTCTGCAAAGCAAAAGAAAGTTGAAGCAAGATCATGAGCTCAGTCATTTTTTCAATTATCAACCACTTAGCTCAGTGGTGGCGAACCTATGGCACGGGTGCCAGAGGCGGCACTCAGAGCCCTCTCTGTGGGCACGTGCGCCGTCGCCCCAGTCCTAGGCCTTCAGCTGGGTTTTATAAAACCTTTTCACTTTAGGCCTCCGCTGCTGTGTGCACAAAAAAAAAAAATTCAATCAATCAATCAATTTCATTTCTCGCAGGAAAAAAAAAGATCTCACAAAGTTGGAATTGATTGATTGAACTTTTTAGTCGCACCCAATCTGCCGTTACCACCGCAGCCACGCCCACCCAATGGGCCGCACCCACCCAATGGGCCACACCCACCCGGCACCCAACGATGCATAAGTGGGTTTTGGGTTGCAGTTTGGGCACTCAGTCTATAAAAGGTTCGCCATCACTGACTTAGCTTAACAATCAATTTTCCAATCCCAATTGTGGTTGCTAAACAAGGACTATCTATAACGATTTAGGTGTCTAAAATAAAATGTTTTATACGGTTTGATTTGTCTTTTACTAAAAAGTTGATCAATCCAGCTATTTAAGTATCACCCTAATAATTCTGATATATTCATGTCAATTCCAAAATATCTGATGTATCATCACAATTCCATAATGTATTTGACAAAGCAGATTAAGGTCTACCACAACAGTTCAGGCAGCTAAGAATTGTTGAAACAGTCTAATTGCTGATGTGCTGCAAAGATATCTTAAATCGGGGTCCCCAACCCCCAGTCCGTGGACTGGCACCGGGCTGCAGTATGGCAGAAACCAGGCCACACAAACAAGCAAAGCCCCATCTGCAGGATGCAGGCAGTCCCCTCCAGTCCGTGGAAAAACCTGTCTCCATGGAATTGGTCTCTGGTGCCCAAAAGGTTGGAGGCCACTGTCTTAAATAACATATTAATTAACAATGCATCCTCTATATTTTTGCAATCTATCTTTATGGTATCTCGCTCTCTCTATGCATTCAGAACTATTTGACAACTGATCATAAAACAGAATAGAGAGCAACCGTCAACACAAGATAAAAATTTAAGAGATTTTCCACCTATTAGACCCCTAAAACCCAAGACCATTAAAAGACAATGTGCTATTTTTCATGAATAAATGCAAGTGCCAATATTCTATTTGTATAGTGTACAAACCAGTAATTTCACTCACATCCTTTCCAATAATAACTAGATTTACAGGATGTTAGCAAAACCATATCCTGGAAACAATGACATCATTTAGAAGTCCTGAAGGAAGAGTTTAACATTTGGACAATAAAATTACTGCCAACTTCCAACCTTGTTTATATTTAGCAGGAGTCAGGTTACTTTGGTTCATAGGACAGATATCAAATAAGGGGAAGAAAAAAAAAGCAATGGGATACAGAGGATTCAATTGAAGAAATCACCAATATTCTTCTTGTAAAAAACATGTAAAAATATGGCACCCGTTACATATCAGAACGCACAAAACAAAATATTCATGCTTTATTTTTACTCCCATAGAGTGCCACAAAGAAACTGTAGGATGTATAATTTTGGTCTTTTTAGGTATGAGCACATCACAGTATCTGAATATCTTTCCAAAGGGATCATTGCGACTCTACCAAATGCTAATCTGCAGCCTATTTCTTAATTTTATTGTTTTAGTAAATCTCCCATTCAATGTTTTCATTGCCAACTTTAAGATATGGGTCACTATTGTTACTGGTTTGTTATTATTTATATTTAATGTTATTCTAAGTTGGTTCTGTCCTTGATTAGTTTCCATTCATTGCTTCTTGTTCTGCCTATAGAAAAGAAGCAATGGATGGAAATTAATCAATGAGAGAACCAACCTGGAACTAAGGAGAAATTTCCTGACAGAACAATTAATCAGTGGAATGACTTGCCTCCAGAAGTTTGGGTGGAGGTTCTTAAGAAGAACCTGAAATAGAATAGAATAGAATAGAATTTGGAAGGGACCTTGGAGGTCTTCTAGGCCAGCCCCCTGCTCAAGCAGGAGAACCTATACCATCTCAGACAAGTGACTGTCTAGTCTCTTCTTTAAAATCTCCAGTGATGTTCCACTGGTTAACTGTCCTCACTGTCAGGAGGTTTCTCCTTAATTCCAGGTTGCTTCTCTCTTTGATCAGTTTCCAACCATTGTTTCTCGTCTTTCCCTCTGGTGCTTTGGTGAATAACGTGACTTGCTCTTTGTGGCAGCCCCTCAAATACTGGAATACTGCTATTTCTTCTTTTCTTTAGTCTAGCCAAACCCAAGTCCCGCAGCCGTTCTTCATATGTTTTAGTCTCCAGGCCTTTGATCATCTTAGTTGCTCTTCTCTGAATTTTTTCCAGACTCTCAATATCTTTTCTATGATATGGTGATCAAAATTGGCTGCAGTATTCCAAGGTGTGGTCTTACTAGGGTTTTATAAAGCGGTACTAATACCTCACGTGATCTTGATTCTATGCCTCTGTTTATACAACCCAGGATTGTATTAGCTTTTTTAGTTGCTGCTGCACACTGCTGGCTCATAGTCAAGTGATCGTCCACTAGGACTCCAAGGTCCCTCTCACAGTTATTGTTTTTGAGCCAGGTCTCGCCCAATCTGTACTTGTACCTTTGATTTTTCCTGCCTAAATGTAAAACTTTGCTTTTCTCCACATTGAAACTCATTTTGTTGGATAGGGCCCATTGTTCAAGTTTGTCAACATCTTTTTGGATCCTGAGTTTGTCTTCTGAGGTGTTGGCTACTCCTGTCAGTTTGGTATCATCTGCAAATTTGATGAGTTCCCCTTCAATTCCCTCATTTAAGTCATTGATGAAGATATTGAAGAGTACTGGGCCTATGACAGAACCTTGTGGTACCCCACTGCTTACTACTCTCCATGTGGATGTGGTACCATTAAGGACTACTCGTTGAGTACAGTTAGCCAGCCAGCTACAGATCCATCTGGTGGTGATGTTGTCTATTCCATCTTTTTCTAGTTTACCAAGGAGTAGGTTGTGGTCTACTTTATCAAATGCCTTACTGAAATCTAAGTATACTACATCCACAGCATTTCGCTGGTCTACTAGTTTAGTCACTTTATCGAAAAATGAAATAAGATTGGTTTCACATGATCTGTTTTTAACAAACCTGTTAAAACTAGTTATACATTTGTTTGCTTCTAGTTGTTCGCAGATCTGTTTTTTGATTATTTTTTCTAGGATCTTCCCAGGTATTGATGTTAAACTGACTGGTCTGTAGTTTCCTGGGTCCGTTTTTTTCCATTTCTTGAAGATGGGAACCACATCAGCCCTTTTCCAATCCTCAGGTACTTCCCCGGTGCTTCAGGATTTATGAAAGATGTGGTGTAATGGTTCTGAGATAACATCTGGCAGCTCCTTCAGAACTCTGTGATGTAATCTATCAGGCCCCGGTGATTTATACTACTACTAATAATAATAATGATAAAGTTGGAAGGGACCTCGGAGGTCATCTAGTCCAACCTCTTGCTCAGGCAGGAAACCCTATACCATTTCGGACAAATGGCTGTCCAGCTTCTTCTTAAAAACTTCCAGTGTTGGCGCATTCACCACTTCTGGAGGCAGGTTGTTCCACTGGTTAATTGTTCTAACTGTCAGGAAGTTTCTCCTTAGTTCTAGGTTGCTTCTCTCTTTGGTTAGTTTCCACCCGTTGCTTCTTGTCCTTCCTTCAGGCGCTTTGGAGAATAGCCTGACTCCCTCTTCTTTGTGGCAGCCCCTAAGATATTGGAACACTGCTATCATGTCCCCACTCGTCCTTCTCTTTGTTAAACTAGACATACTCAATTCCAGCAACCGTTCCTTATATGTTTTAGCCTCCAGTCCCCTAATCATCTTTGTTGCTCTTCTCTGTACTCTTTCTAGAGTCTCAACATCTTTTTTACATCGTGGTGACCAAAACTGGATGCAGTATTCCAAGTGTGGCCTTACCAAGGCATTGTAAAGTGGTATTAATACTTCACGTGATAGGTGTTCTCTTACCATTTTCTTGCTTATTTTAATTTTTGTTTCTATTATGTCTTTTGCAATGGGTTTTTTTGGTATGTTGGGCTATAGTTTCTTTTTGTGTGAAGACTGATGCAAAGTATGAGTTAAGCAGTTCTGCCGTCTCCTGTTCTGCCATCTCTTGCCTGTTATTTCCTTGCCCTCGTCTCTCTTTAGTGGACCTACAGTTTCCTTGACTTTTTTCTTGTTGTTAATGTGTTGGAAGAAACCTTTTTTTTTATTATCCTTGATTTCTGTTGCAAGTCTTCATCCGTTCTGAGCCTTTGCTTTCCTGACTTCATCTTTGCATGTTCTGGCTGTCTGCTGATAATTGGCCTTAGTTATGTGGCCCTCTTTCCATTTTTTGAATTTGTCCTTTTTGTCTTTCAGTTTGTCAGACAGATCTTTGTACAGCCATGCTGGTTTCTTCTTGAATTTCTTGTTTTTCTTTTTCAGTGGTCTGGGCTTTTATGATCGCATTTTTCAGAGTTTCCCATGCTTCTTGGGTTGTTTTCCCCTTTAGGATTTTCATTCATGAGATCTTTCCTAGATTCTCTCTGAGTTTGTTAAAGTCAGCTCTTTTGAAGTTTAAGACACTGGTTGGATTGTTTTCTATTGCTAGTGTTTGCATTATGTTAAATTCCAGTATGACGTGGTCACTTTCACCCAAGGTTCTGGCAATTTCAATTCTATCACTTCTTCTCTATTAATAAGGATTAAGTTCAATATAGCTTTACGTCTAGTTCCCACCTCAACCTTTTAGGTGACAAAGTTGTTGGCTAGGTTGGTTAGGAATATGTTTGATCTCCCGCTCTCTGCAGAGTTTGTTTCCCAGTTGATATCTGGATAGTTGAAGTCTCCCATTACTACTGTGGTACGCTTCCATCTGCTGAACTATTGTCTAAAATAGTATAGAGTTTCCAGCTTGAGCAGAAGATTGGACTAGAAGACCTCCAAGGTCCCTTCCAACTCTGCTTTCTTTATTCTTCTTGCAGAATGATTCCTCATTTCAATTTATTGCAAGCAGCACAAATTATTCAAGAAAACCCTCTGATTTCTTTTTCCCACACCTCCAGGGAAGGGTAACATAAAATTATATAATAATAATAGGTTTAGAATTATGTCCAAATTCTACACACCTTTTATGCCATCATTCTCGGTCCACCTCACCCTCCCTCCTTTCAGCCTTGCTGTTTCTGAGTTTGGTTATGTCATACTTCACAATACAGCTGACGTGTCTGTTATTACATAATAAAAGCAGATTTCTTTCTAGAAGGGCAATTTCAGAAGTTTTCCCTCCTTCAGGATGAGATAAAAATACAGTAAATTAAAGAATATACTCTGGGAAATATACTATCATGATAGAAGGACAACTGAGGCTTTAAGTTCGGTTGTGGAACATTTTGACTCACAGAGAGAAGCAACCAGAAGCTGCTCTCCAAAAAGAGACTTCTATTACCATAGAACATCTGGGAACCTCAATGCTTCAGCTCACTTTCCTACAATAAACGGAATAATTAAGATTTCTACCGCCTACCAGGGAAGAAATTGTTATTTATTGTAACAAGCTGTACCCTTGCGTCTTTCACAATACAATGAGAATCTGAGAATCTTTTATGACTGTATCACTGATCAAATTGTAACAATAAAAGAAATTGGCCATAGTAGAACCATTTTTTTTAACAAAGTGTAAGAATCACAGCACAATAAAAAAAGAGTGTAATAAAAATCGAATAACAGCAACAATGGTAAGACAAACAAAATGGGGGGAGGCAGGAACGAAGGACATAGAATCAGAAGAAAATGAAAAATAGCAGCAAAAGAAAATTGGGTGGGAAGCACTAATTTAACTCTTAACCAGTACACCATATTAGCTCTCCAATTTATTTATCGGGGCTTAGCATGGAATACAAATGCATGCCGTTACGTCTTGGAGTTATGAGGTTTTTGCTCATTCTTTTTTCCCTTTCAACCCGTACCCATATTGTTCTAGATGCAAGCGTATGCACAGAAATAAGACACTTGATAGTATAACACATCCTTCAAAATCCTAAATAACCAAAAGTTTTAATAAAACTCCAAGGAGAGAGACTCGGGCACAAATGGGCCACTTCTAATATTTCTAGTGACCGCCCAGGTTTTCCTGTAGTTACTGTCTTCAGGCTGGTGATCGCGCTCGAAAGCACAGGTGTCTTCAAGGCAGATCCACACCTGGATCCACCCTCCGCTACTCCCATTTCATCACAATGTTTGCGGGTGGAAGGCAAACCACGGGGGCCGCCCTGGGATAGGGATGCTAAAGGTCAGCTAGCTAAACTACGCGACGTGCCTCTTTTCTTCCCCGAGGCACCCGCTCAATCCTAACCATCAGTTTACTAGGCTTGCTCACACACCCCGCTTCTTCTTACATCCTCTCTGTGCTGAGAACCACGTTTCATCCCGGGCACCGGGGCTAATACCCACCACTGGGAAAGGTCACCGCTTTAAAGAGGCGTGATGGGAGGAGAGTCTACGGACGCTGCCCGGGCGTCGGGGAGCCCTTCATTCATTTGGGTCTCACTCTCACATACCCCTTTCCAGGGGTCGCCGCACTCACCTCCTGAAATCAAAGGGCATGTTGGTGGCAGACGCAACGCAACGTCCCCGCCCCCCTTTTTGCCCAAAATTTCGGCTTCAGCCGTGCCGGCTCCTAGGGCAGGAAGTGACGGACCCAGCTCAGCCAAGCCGGAGGATGCGCTGCACAAACTCATTGGACGGCGGACCCGCGCACCGCGGCCGCTTCCGCCGCCGAGTTAAAGGAGACGGGCGAGGGGCGCGCGCGGGAAGAGGGGTGGCTGGTGCTTTGCAAGGGGTTCCGCAGAGAACTTGCAGCGTTGCTAAATGAGCCCTGTCTCCCATACGTTGGAAGGGTTTGGGGGGGGGGTTCCGAAAGACGGGGGAGGCGGGAAATTAAACTTAAAAGGGGAGTTTTAAGAATATAATTTAAAAGATGTAAGGGGAATGACTGGTACTTAAATAAACTTTCGGAGTTGGAAAAAGGATACAGGCGACTTTTCATCGGCAGATGGTGATGAAGTCGATTCTATGGGCCAGATGTCTCCACATCTTTCAATCTTGCACTATTTCTTTGAGTTTGTCAATAGATGGCTGGTGTCATCTACTGAAGACAGAGACATTAACCTGAAAATAAACTCTCTTAGATTATATGGCTGTAGAACCACGTGCACGAATTTCGGAAATAAGGCTGGGTTTCTGTTGTTCTTACTCCTCCCTCCTCCCTCTCCTTATGTGTGTATGTGTGTTTGTGCATTAACACTAATATAGCTCCCACTAAATCAGTAATTTCTAACAAAGGAGAATATTTGTATTTCAGGGTTGAAATGTGGGGCCCTTGGTGCTCTCTGAGCTTGCTTGTTTTGTTGCAGATGTTTCATTAGCCAAACTAGGTAACATCATCAGTGCTGGTGACCACTGATGATGTTACCTACTTTGAAACATCTGCAAGAAAACAAGCACAGAGAGCACCAAAGACCTTTCAGTAATTTCTTTTGCTCGTGCATAAGCTTGGTGTGGACATTTGAAATAACACTAGAACATCTAGTGTTTAACCTGGCTTTTCACACAAAAGTATACACTGGGAAAATGGTGGCAAACAATAACTTTATTTTTCACAAGAGTGCAGTTTTACGCTTAGTTGCATGGCTGTATCTGCTAGATCCCTTAAGCTAGTTAAAGTACCTACAATTTTACTCAACCACATTTTGGGGCTTTGCACAACATACTCAGCCACAAGATAGCCAACCACATTTTAGTTCTTTACATTCAGATTTAATTAGTATGTGATTTAGCATATTATGTGTGCCTTGAAAATTGCTTAGCATAGGCTTCTCTAGGATAGCATATTTTTATTCTGTCTGTCTGTATATCCATTGCTGTCAACATCTTCAAAGGAATAAAATTCACAAGGGAATTAGAAAACAATATGCTACCCTTCCTGGATAGCCTCATCAGCAGAGGCAGTGATGGCAAATTAAAAATAAAAGTCTATCATAAAACTACCCACGCCAACCCACTACCAGCTCCAATGACCCAACCTCCCACAAGAGAAGCTGGGTAACCCTATTTAGATGTGCACAAACACATTGCAGCAACCCTGAACATCAAAAGAGGAAACATCATTGATACAACATGGATATCTACACCAGGGCTTTTCAACCAGTGGTACGGATACCACCTGTGGTACATTGGCACCTGGCAGGTGGTACGCGACCATCCTAGAAAAGTGGTAGTGGGGGAGGGGAATGAGCTGAACCGGTGGTAGCACCGCACAAGCCTGAGCAAGAGATGGCTGGAGCTGCAGGGCTGTCAGGGCTCAGCGGAAACACCAGGATCAGTGCCGCTTTCCAGCTGATCAGCGCTTTTTCGGGGCTGTCAGGGCTCAGTGGAAGCGCCAGGATCAGCGCCCGGGTCCAGCTGGAGCTCGGCACTGATCCTGGTGCTTCTGCTGATCCCTGAAGAAGCACCAATCAGCTGGAAAGCAGCACTGATCCTGGCACTTCTGCTGAGCTCAGAAGAAGCGCCGATCAGCTGGAATGTTGCAGCATCTCCAGGGTCTTGTGATTTACATTCAGATGCTTTGCAACTGATTCATATTTATGACAGTCACAGTGTCCCAGGGTTATGTGAAGTGACCAAAACCTGCTGCAATCACCCAGCAGATGGGGGGAATAAAAACCAAACACCACCCCACCCCACCCCGCTGCCAATCCTCAACAGAAATGTTCACAACAATGAAAACCTTGGAGGAGGAAGAGCGCCGCCGGGTGGGCAGGCTGGTGTCTTGCTCGGTTGTGGCTTGGGGGGCACTTTTTTCAGTGCCATTGTAACTTCGAACAGTCACTAAGCGAACTGTTATAAGTCGAGGACTACCTGTACTTTATCACTTTTTTCCTTTTTTTTTCTTTTTGGTCATCAAGTTTTTGACACCTTGCTAGGCGACTGGTGGTACTCGGATGTTGACATATCCTAAAAGTGGTACAATGGGTGAAAAGGTTGAAAAGCCCTGATCTACACAACTTCATCAAAAAGTGCCTAACCACTCAACCTGATATAGCACAACCAACACAAGCTGGGAAAAGGTCAACAATGTTATACATTGAAAAATCCTTCAAACCACCAACAGACAATAATAATAATAATAATAATAATAATAATAATAATAATAATAAAGTTGGAAGGGACCTTGGAGGTCATCTAGTCCAACCCCCTGCTCAGGCAGGAAACCCTATACCATTTCAGACAAATGGCTGTCCAGTCTCTTCTTAAAAACTTCCAGTGTTGGAGCATTCACCCCTTCTGGAGGCAGGTTGTTCCACTGGTTAATTGTTCTAACTGTCAGAAAGTTTCTCCTTAGTTCTAGGTTGCTTCTCTCCTTGATTAGTTTCCATCCGTTGCTTCTTGTCCTGCCTTCAGGTGCCTTGGAAAATAGCTTGACTCCCTCTTCTTTGTGGCAGCCCCTGAGATATTGGAACGCTGCTATCATGTCCCCCCTCATCCTTCTCTTCATTAAACTAGACATACCCAATTCCAGCAGCCTTTCCTTATATGCTTTGGCCTCCAGTCCCCTAATCATTTTTGTTGCTCTTCTCTGTATTCTTTCTAGAGTCTCAACATCTTTTTTACATTGTGGTGACCAAAACTGGATGCAGTATTCCAAGTGTGGCCTTACCAAGGCATTGTAAAGTGGTATTAACACTTCATGTGATCTTGATTCTATCCCTCTGTTATTACAACCTCATGGCATCATTGTAGCATACAAACCAACTAAAGCCCTCCAAAATATACACCAAAAAATCCAGCAGTGCCCGAAGAAACAAACAGGAGTCATCTATAGCATAAGGACTGCAATACCCACCATGTAGGAGAAATGGGCAGAAGACTTGCAACGAGCATTCATGAACACCAACTAGCAGTCAGAAAACTCCTTAATTTGGCAACACATGGACAGACTTAACCATAGTTTCAGTTGGGTAACAATGAGCATCCTAGACCAAGCCAAGTCTATAAAATATTAAGAGAATTTATGGAAGTCTGGCAGTCAGACAAGTAGGCCATCAACAGGCACATAGAGATAAATAACATCTATCTATTAATTAAAAGAGACAATCAAAAAAATAAAAAAGGAAAGAAAAAGACCAAAAACCATTCTCGCCAGCAGTCAGCAGATGAGCAAACATTAACACCAAAATTAATACTAGACCAACAATCAAGAAGTAAATAATACTCCAATCAAGGAACTACCAACTCAGACAAACAAGCTAACAGTAAACAGTCAAATCAAGGAATGACCAAGATCATTCACACCAATACTGAGAGGGCCAGCCACTAATATATGAGAGCAATTTCACTCTCTTCTAGCATTGATGATGTTACCTAGTTTGCTAATGAAATATCTGCAAGAAAACAACCAAGCTCAGAGAGCACCAAGGGCCCCACAGACTGACAAACATATCTAAGATTCCTTCCTGTTTCCCCCAAAACAACAACCCTGTGGGCTGGACTGAAAGAAAATGACTGGCCCAAAGTCACCCAGCAATATAAAACATTTTCCTGTGGCCCAATTAGGAATATTAAGCAACATGTTTAAAATGTATGCATTGCACATCATATTATTATTCTATTCTTTATTTGTCCAACTACAAACCATCAACAATTAAATTTACAAAAGTATTCTGGGAATACCTTTGTGAATATGCAAATTATTCATTATATTTAACAGATGACAGTTATTTTTTTGTTACACCGTATTTTGTTACACAGTAGCCACCAGTTTACTGAATATTTGTCAGTGTACTGCTTGCATCTCCTAATTATTGGGATGTGGCAAGAGTGAAAACAGAAGCTACAAAGGATTACTTTGTTAAACAAGTAAATTGAAAAGAGAGGAGGGATGACCGTATGCAAAATTGGGAAGTACAATACAGTTTTATACCTGGCAGAGGAAGTACACAGATTTTTGATCTTCAGCAGGTCATTCAATGTGAGGGGGGGGGAAAGTACATTTGTTTGTTTAGAGGAAGTATATGACAAAGTGAATAAATTTGAATTATGGACAAACATGGAATTGAAGACTGGTTGCTGAATGCAGTGAGAGTGATATAATAAGGGAGTAAATGATTAAATAAAATCATTATTTTATAATGATTAATAAAAAGAATGCTTATTTGTTTATTTAATTTATATGGCTGCCATTCTCACTTGCATGTGACACTCAGTGTCAGAAGCTAAAAATCACTAAATTCAGCCATGAAAACCAATTGAAAAATACAATTAAAACCTACAATAAGAAAAAAGACAACAGAGAGTGCAGCCTAAATGCACTCTCACAGTGCAACCATTTAGGAAATGACTCAGTGTTGAGCAGGAAGTAAAGCAGCGATGTGTGATGTCCCTTTGATTATTTAATGTATTTCTAGTTAGATTATCTAAGAAATGTTTGTGATGATAGAGATGTGATTGGAGATAAAATGTACGTGCATCTATGTGTGCAGATGATGCCATAGATGTTAGCTGAGAACTCAAATGATTTGCAGCAAATGTGAGATAGATTGTATGACAGATTAATCAGATTCATATTCCTCACTGTATCAAAGAACTAGGTGGCTCTGTTTGATAGGGAAATGGAGCATTATAGATTAAAACTTCTATATTTTTGCCAAAATGCCATAGAGCTATAGTGTCATAATGTTGCCATAATATTTACTAAATATGGGAAATGGCTGAAGAAATTTTAGGCTCTGGAACTGCCAATAGAAAGGGAAAGATGCCATTTAGTTTGTTGTGGGGAATGAAGACTTACCGAAGAAGAAGAAATGATGCTATTACATCATCTCTATTTTGCTTATGTTATACTTAAGTGAGAATTAGGAATATTAGGAGATACATAAAAGTGAATTAAAAGCAGTTGGAATTGGGTGTCTAAAAGTACCTTTGGTAAAAATAGGAAGAAATAAGTAAAAAATGTATGGCTGCTGAAAGAATGTGAATTGAATACAAAAGGGGACAACTGTCACTAACTCAAATGTTGAGGTGGTTATTTTATAGAAAAAGAGTGAATAAGAATCAAATTGCAAAAAAAGTATAGTATGTGAGGAAAGAGTTGTGGGTTAAAGGGAAAAACTAAGAGTATCATGGCTGGACAGAGTGTCACCTGTCTGACTAGTGAACCCAAAGAAAAGGAATCTTCAAGGCTTTGCAGTGCCATAAAAGATAAACTTTATTGAATACACATCTCAGAACTGAAGAAGCAAAACCAGCTCTGGTTTTCCCGCGCAAAAGATTGCTTAGTTAAGCAATAGCTTCCCTTGCCCCCCACCCACCAGATGCTCCCATTGTTCAATCACAGAACTTCAGCTTGTTATGGGAACAGTTCACTTCTCCATCAAGTACCTGCATTAGAGACCTTGGCATTCCTGCAGGCTCTCACGGTCCATGAATGGCTTCTTAGAATCCCGTTTCCTCCCTGCGTTTTCTACCACTCCCTCCTTTTCTATGGCAAGTTGATTAGCAATAGAAGTTAGCAGGTCTCATAGCAATTCAATCTTGGCATAGAGTTGATCAGATTCTCAAGAAGAGTGAGGTGAGTTTAAAGAGCAAAATATAAACAATGAAGCATTGTCTGAATGAGATGGAAACAAGGATGATTTCCAAGGACAGAATGGCATGGAATAATAATGGCAATGGTGTGAATCAGGCCTAGATATTCATGTCTTAATTTCTTTGGCTTAATATTACTCTTTGGTTTAAGATTACTCTAATCTGACTTCTTTTCTGCACTCTGTATAATAATGTTTACCATGAAAGGCAATAGCAGAATAGGAAGGAAGGAAGGAAGGAAGGAAGGAAGAAAAGAAGGAAGGAAGGAAGGAAGGAAGGAAGAAAAGAAGGAAGGAAGGAAGGAAGGAAAAATGCTGTCTCCCCTCCCCCCCCTGGATTTCCACCTTTCCTTTGAAACTGGTAAGTCTTTGAATGAGATGCCAAGGTAGCAGATACAGTAGGACTACAGTAGGATTACAGTATTATGTAAATATCCTTTATTTCAGTAGGAGAATTTAAAACTGATAGATTTGTCTTCCAAGACCTATCCCAGATATGGTGGGTATGTTCAAAGGATATATTGGTTCAGAATTTTGGGAATCTGGAACATAACAGAGCAGGGATAGCTGAATGGCTGGATATTTGGTCTAAATATTATTAAAATTATGGTCATTATTAGCATTCGTCCAGACCAAAACCATTAAAATTCAGTTTTCATTTTAATTCTATGCACAAGATTTGACATGAAAGGAAAGAATTTATTATTAGTGATTTGAATAGGAAAGTTAAATAGACATTTATCAAAGAAATTCAATGTTCAGATCTTCCTGATTGAAAGACTATATAATGTGACTGAAATTCTACCTAGTAACAGTAGAATGCCAGTACTATCTTTCTTCAGGATCTCCATCCTTAAATTAATGCTACTGTGTTACCAAAAAGCGAGAGAGATCGTGCACCTTACTATAATCTGGATTCAGTTAGCTCTAAAATGGGATTGTAGGGATGAGTTTGTAGTAAAGCAATTGCAGAGCAAAGATTAAAAATAATGAGTTTTCAAAACAACTTCTAATTTTTCAGCCCATTTTTGGAGCTCCAAGTTGAGTTATTTTATGATATGGGAAACTTTTTTAGGAAGTAAAATAATGAGGTTTAAAGATTGTTTATAAAAGGTCATTTTCTTCAAAAACTAATGAGTCCACAAAAAGAACACTGATTTGGCTCCCTTTTTATCCTGTTGAAGCAAAAGGTTCTGAGATAAGACCCTCCGTCATTACATTGTTTAGTAACATGAGTTGTCTAGGAAATATGAGATAAGAAACAGGAATTTGCCTGCATTCCATTAGGGTGCAGTTCTTTAAACCGTTACAGACTGTGCCAGAATAGAGCATTAAGAAGAGTTTAAATGAGGTAAGCAAAATCTAATCAGTATTCTGGAAATTAGGAAATGATAGTTAGAACTAAAGTTGACAATAAATTCTACTTGGAAAAAGGATTAAGGCAGAAAAGTCATTAATAGAGTAATGTTCATTCTTTCAAGGGATGTTGCCAAATGAAGAAAATGAAGCAGAGAAATGCCTGCCTCAGTAAATATTTAACTGAATTGCTCAAAATTCTAAGCCATAAACCAAGTTTACAAGCCTAAATAGCTAAGTTAACAAACACTGAATGTGAGAACAAAACAAATCATATCTTAGGTTGGTACAATGTGTGAACTAGGTCACAGAGTGTCTCTTTTCTGCCTCCATTTATGTACACATATGTACTAAATTCCTGAAAACCTTCTATTTTTAAAAACCTGAATATTGAATTTTTCTCTCATATTTTAAAATCTTAAATATGTCATAAGCTAATGTATATGTCTATGGGCCAGTTATAATCTATTCTAAACCAGAATCAGGGTATTTCCCACAAACTTTAATTTATCACCTGTGTAGTTTTTTTTTCTTGTTTAGTATTCCAAATGTTAGATTCAATCCAGGAACAAAATAGTTGTATTCTAGATTGTATTGCTTCATGTTGCAAATGGATAATTTCATTTTTAAATGTTCACTCATAAAAATATAGCATTTAGTGGTTACTTAAATTTGTCCCAGCCTTAAGCAAAATGCAGGTATTCTTTTCCAAGGCATCTTCACTGTGTTTAACAATATATCATTGGCTTAAAGGCCATAAAATGAGATTTTCTTTTTGATATCTACTTACGTTGTGCTTTCACATGATTATATGACTATGAATATAACTGATCATAATTTCTACTGCTTTTTTGCCTGAAATTAGAGTGCTTGACTGAGGTGTGCGATGGCACAGCATTATCTTACTTTATCGTGATTTTTAAAATGCTTGGAGAAGACAAAAAATAATCTGAGAAAACAAAAGAAGGTCAGGAGATCTGAGAAAGTTGAGAAGAATGAAGAAGCCACATGAACAAGTTATAAAAAGAGGTGGAGGGAAAGTACTCTAGATAAAACGTGCTGTTTACCTTACTTTTACCTTAGTAAAGGTAAGAGACCATCAGGAGGAGAAGGGAAAATGAATGGAAGGAGAGTTGATACCAACAATTGAGAAACAGAGGCAATTGGCAACCTATTTCATAAAGAGCAACTTAGCCCAAATGATTAGCAACTTGGAAGAAATGTTTCAACTCCTTTAAAGAGACACTGATGTAATGAACTATAAATGATGCAGTGGTAAGGAAAATGAGAACCAATGAATTGAGAATGAATCAATAAGATGGAGAAACTATGATGGTTGATTCACAAGAACACGAATTGGGAAATATGCCTGTATTTAAGGGAATTAACCACTGTCAAAAACAACTAATATCTAGTTTGAGAATGTACCTAAGTTCATTTCCACAGCAGTCTGCAGGGTAGATTTAAAAAGTCAAGATGGTTACAACTGTGCAATCAAAGCCCTATTTCTTTTATGTGTGTGTTGTGTCACATGAACATGTGAAGAGACATGTCAGATCAACGATCCTGACCGTTTTTATCTCCCTCCTATGGGCACCATTGGAAGCTTCAATCATTCCCATGACTAGGAATAGCTATTACAAGCTTACCTACACAGAAATAGTCCAGCTTATAATGTCCATCCACTTGCAACTTCATACCTAGATTACTGTAAACTGCTACTTGTGTAATTATCTATGTATTTAGTACAGATGTTGCAAAACGTGTCTAAGTTGTTGAGTGGACTGAGTAGAAGCAACAGTGCAGGATGCTAATTAGCTTCCAAGCTAGAGTCAGGTTGGCTTATGATCTATAAGAATCTAACCAACTTGGGACCTGATACTTCATCAATAACATTCATGGTTATAGATCTGATAGATCCAAGTGATTATTAAGAGAGATTCTATTACATGTGCTTAGAATAGCAGGGCATCATCTAATAATTGCTTGTAAACTAGTTTGCTCTGGATTATTTTCTCCCTTGAAATCAATGAGTTGCTAACTGTTATATCTTTTAGATTCTTGTTGAAAACCCAGGTACAGGTTTGCTCTGTATTAATGTTGGATCAATTGTTTTTCTTTCTGATTTTGTTTTCATTTCCCTCTTTTTTCTACTGGATATTATTTTTCATGTATTGTTTTTATTATGCATCTTATGTTTAGTAAACAGCTTCAAGATGTTTTTGTACAAGAAGCAGTATGTATTACAGGCATAAAAATAATCTATGGTAAAAAGAAAAAAAACCAGTGGAAGATCTAGTGGTAAATAACTATAATTTATACATCAGCATTTACAATCTGAACATGTTATATAAATACTCCAATTCTCAGTAATAAGGTGTTTCATATTGCTTCTCCTCCATATTAGAAATTCTTCTTAACTTGCTTTGTATATCATGCAGAAGCACTGCCAGAGGAAAAAAGGATGATGATATATCAAACTACTGAGTTTTCAGTCATTGACTGAATACATACATAAAAGCACCTGGGAGAGACGTATTTAACACCAGGCTCATATAATGGAGTTAAATATTCATTGAATCATCTTATAATTATGTCTCATTTGATCTTTTTTAGCCAATGCTATCTGAACTGGAGCGTTTCAATATCTGTCAGAGAATATGAGTTTATATTGTTTTTCAGGGAGTGTTTCTTTACATATTAAGCCTGCATAGCATAATATGTAGTATGTGTCACTGCCTAGCCACATGTTACAAATTACATTCTAGGAAAAGAATGAAAAATCCATGAATCAAAAAGGAAGAGTCATATATTTGCAAAGTGATGAATTCTGTGAGTCATTGATCTGATAAGACTGAACTCCTCTCTCTTAGTCACTTTTCTAGGAGAAATGGATTCTCCCTCCAGCAAGAATGGTAATATTACGATATAAATATAATCATCAATGTTTTCTTACAGCCAGCCTGCGCCAGCAACCTGAAAGACTGTTTTATGCCATCATGGGTCAGGGTGCCATTTCAGAGGGCAATGCTTATCCAGAATTGTTTTGTAAATACAACAAGTGTGAGTTTTACATAAAAATAAAAATGAAAGTACAACAAATCCTAAATTTCTTCTAAAATCAGATAAAGCACCTTGGACTATACAATTTATTTAAAATGAAAGGTTTCTTTGGGCATGCTGGCATTGTTAATTATTCTATAAAAGCGCCAAATGTTCTTCAAAGCTCTGGTTAGTTTATATACTAATATAATTATAGTTGTATTAGCAAATTTATACACTATTCTAATTAGTTTATATACACATGAATCAGAAGAGAAGGGAAAGATTCTTCAGCAACTTCTAGTAAAGCCAGGATTCCTACCACACATTCTTCTCATCTTAGAAGATATGATAATATAAATAAAAGCATAGATAACATTGGTTGGTGTTCTTCCCAGGAAATAAAAATACTGCTTCAGATGTAACATGAAAAGATGTATGTGTATCCTACTGAACAGAATGTCAGCTATTGGTGGAATGACTGTCCCACATTACATTATTCCAAAAGTTAACATGAACACTAAGAAAAAATAATGTGGCAGGATACCTCTAGAATTCTTATAGTGAATAGATACAACGACATCTATCAGATTCTAAGTGCTGATTTAAAAAAAAAAAAGAAATGAAAAGAACACCAATAAGATACCAAGCTGGCAGGAATAGCCAACACTCTAGAAGACAGGCTTAGGATACAGGAGGATCTGGACAGACTTGAACACTGGGCGCTATCTAACAAAATGAAATTCAATGGTGAAAAAAGTAAGGTTCTATATTTAGGCAAGAAAAACCAAATGTACAGGTATAGTATAGGGTATCTTGCTCAATAGTAGTAACTGTGAGAGGGACCTCGGAGTCCTAGTGGACAATCACTTAAATATGAGCCAGCAGTGTGCTGCAGCTGCCAAAAAGGCCAACACAGTGCTGGGCTGCATTAACAGAGGGATAGAATCAAGATCACGTGAAGTATTAATACCACTTTACAATGCCTTGGTAAGGCCACACTTGGAATACTGC